>NC_056745.1:1567133652-1567216152 GCF_019279795.1 Protopterus annectens | reverse complement strand
AGGATATACAATCTGATAACCATTTAGATAAAGTTGTTTTAGCCACTGGATTACCTTTTCTGGCTTCTGAAAAGGATACAAAAAGTTGATTTGATTTTCTAATATCCTTAGTTCTGTCAAGATAAAATCTGAGCTGTCTGTGTACATCAAGTTTGTGCAGCATGTATTCCAATTTGTTAGAGTGGTTGGGAAAAAAAAACTGGCAGCTCAATGACCTGATTGATATTGGATTCAGAAAAGACTTCAGGCAAAAATGAGGGGTTTGTTCTCAGAGATACTCTATCAGCATGGAAAATCATGTAAGGTGGTCTGAGATAATGCTTGGAGTTCTGACACTCTGCGGGCGGAAGTAATGGCCACTAGAAAAATAGTTTTCCAGGATAAATATTTGAGGTCACAAGAAGATGCTGGTTCAAAAGGGGGGAGAATAATTTGAGACAGCATAAAGTTCAAATTCCAGGGAGAATAAGGAATTTTGACAGGAGGTCTCGTGTGAAGAACACCTTTAAGACAAGTTTTAGATAACTTATGCCCCATAAAGTTCGAGCCATCGAATCCAAGGTGGAAATTTGAGATGGCGGCTAATTGGACACTAACTGTAGCAGCTGCTGCCCCCTTCCTTAAAAATCTGTCAGAAATTCCAAAATGGACTATAGTGGAGCTCGGAAAGGGTAAATTTTCTGTGTGTTGGCCCAAACTGAGAACCTTTTGCACTTACTGCAGTATAATTTCCTGGTGGATGGCTTGTGAGAAGAGAATTTGTCTTGTATCTTCTGCAATTCAATGAAGCCTGGCAATTAGGGGAAGTGGATTAGCCAAGCAGTCAGTTTCGACTGCAGGGAAGGATGGAGGTCCCCTGACGGATGTCAGAAGGTCCAGAACTGGGTCCATGATCCATGGATCTTCCACAACAGGTGATGGTGGAGAAACAGGAACCAAATCTGTTGAGGCCAGTAGGGGGCTATGAGGATAACAGTCCTTCCCAGCGATTTTGCTTTCTGTAAAAATCTGTGCATCAATGGAAAGGATGGGAATGCATAAAGGAGACCAGGGGGCCAATCGTGTACGAGTGTATCTCTCGGGGGATGTCCCGGAGGTGGTATTAGGGCAAAGTAGCTTCTGCATTTTGAATTGATGTGGCTGGCAGAGGTCGCAGCAAGGCTGGCCCCATTTGCGGAAAATCAACTCTGCAACCTGTTTGAGAGACCACTTGTGAGGGAGCAATATCACCCTGCTTAGCTTGTCCGCTATCACGTTGGATTTCCCCGGGATGTGCGCTAACAGAAAATGCTGGGATGACACAGCCCATTGTCAGACCCTGAGGGCTTCTCGACAAAGGGGGTAAAACTTGGTTCCACCTTGCTTGTTCAAGTACCAGACTACTGACATGTCAGTCTGAATTGCAATAGTTCCTAGAGGAAGAGAGTCCTGAAAGTACTGCAATGCCAGAAGTACCGCTCTCAACTCCAGAACATTGATATGCAGATGCGACTCTTGATCCGTTCATGTGCCTTGGGCAGTCTTTCCCTGTAAATGCCTCCCCCACCCTATCAGGGAAGCGTCCATGGTCACAGTGGCTACTGGGGGGGGACAAAGGGCCTTCCGATTGGGACATGGAGACAAACCACCACCAAAGGTCTCTCTTGCAGGTATCTGTGATGAGAATTATGTGGTGCATCGGCAGTTTCTGCTAAGACCACTGAGCAAAGAGGAGCCATTTAAGGATTCGCATATGCATCCTTGTAAGTGGTACGGCCAGAATTGCAGCTGCCATCAAACCTAGCACCTTCAAGACCTCTGCTGCTGTAGCTTTGTTCTTTGACACCAGTGGGTTGTGTTGGTGAAGAAGTGAGACTCTCGATTGGAAGACAGAGTGGTGGTTGAGGTGTCTAACTCTGCTCCTATAAAAACAGTATGCTGCGATGGCGATAAGGCAAACTTTTCAAAGTTGACTGTAATGCCTAATTGATGGCAGAGTGTCAGAGTGTACTGTGTTGCCTGAGTCAATTGATGCCTGGTGGTAGTGGTGAGGAGCCAGTCATCTAGGTATGGAAACACCTGGAATCCTAGACACCTCAGGTGAGCCGTGACCACTGCCATGCATTTGGTGAACACTCTGGGGGCTGTAGTGAGACCAAAGGGCAGGGCTCAAAACTGGTAATGATTGGCTCCTAGCCGGAAACGCAGGTGATCCCTGGAGCATCTGTTCATCTTTATGTGATAGTACGCGTCCTTGATATCTATGGAGCACATCCAATTGCCTTTCCCTAGGAAGGGAAGAATGGACTGAAGCGTGACCATTCGGAACTTCTTTCTTTACGAACTGAGTCTACTGAGGTCCAAGATAGGTCTCCAGTCCCCGGTTTTCTTTGGTACCAAAAAGAATCTCGAGTAAGTTCATAATACAACTTGGTCTGCTGGGACTGGTTGGATGACTTTTTTCTAGCAATTTGTGGACCTCTACAATTGCTTGCTCCCTGAGACTGGGTGGAACATCTGGGATTCTGTATACAGGAGTGGGAGGGGTAGAGAACGGTATGAAATATCCACTGGAAATGATGCTTTGTACCCAAGTATCCGACATTATGTTTGGCCAGGCTTCTGGATACAAAGATAAGTGACCCCCGACTGCCTCCGGAGCCGGACAGACGGGCCCCCCTTCAGGGGCGCTGGTAGGGCTGACCAGAGAACTGTCCTCTGTTGCCCTGTTGCGGTGGACCCCACCCTGCTGCGTGGGCAGCGTCTTCCATTATAACCCCCTCTTCTGCCTCTAGAGAGGGTTTTCTCCACATGTGTCCTGGAAGGTTCCCTGTGCTTTTCGGAGCCACATTTTTCCGCCCTTAGGGCCCTTGGGATAGGGCCGAGTAGGGGTTAGAAAAACGGACTCCAATGGCAGATAGGGTCTTGCCTTCCTGCTCACACCTGGTTAATGTTTCCTTTACTTTAGGCCCAACCAGTGATGAGCCGTCAAACGGAGTGTTAAGGAAGACTTAAAGAGCTCCGCAAAGGAACAGAGACGCATCCAGGCTCGTCTCCGCAGAGCAATGCCTAAACTAGTGGCTCTACTCGAACCATCAGCTGCATATGAAATGCATGGACAAGTTCACAACCGAATTTAGGGTAGCAAGCTGTGTGTTGACTGTCAGCAACCCCTGCAGCTACCGTACCCTGAAGAGCATCTCCTAGCTCTTTCAGGAGATCTCTTTGGAGTCTCGTGAATGGGTTAAATAGTTTAGTGATCGAAGAGAAAAGGTCGCTGAACTAAACATGCGTTTCCCATATCTATCCATGATCCTACACTCTCTCTTAGGAGGATGGATAGATGTGGATGTATCAGGCACTTCCTTTTTGGTGGCTGCAGCTACCACCATGGCATCAGCAGGCACTCCCCTTGGTCAAAAAGGCTTTGTCCACTGGGGCAGAGAAACTTGTTCAGCTTCCGAGGGGCGGGTTCCATGGCCTCCGGCGACTCCCATGCCTTAGAAGATATCAGGTCCATGAATTCATCATAAGGCGGAGACACCCAAGAAGTGGAAGGTTGAGACCCAAAAGCCTTTAAGAGCACTGACTTGTCCTCAGTAGGGGTTTTGGACTGCCAACCACCCCTCTGATTCAGGATCTCTAATATCTCTGCAAAGGAGATCTTCTCAGAGGGGGATCAAGGGGACCCTTCTGACTCATCCAGGTCAGTGGCAGATGTCAAAGACTCCTGTGGGGAGTCCAAGTGCCTCCTCTTGCACAATCTCTTCCTGGGTACCTCCTCAGTGGGGGGATCTGGGGAGGTCTAGGAAGAGCAGGGGACGCCCTGTGGGGGTACTTGAAGCTCAGGATCTCTACGCTTCGCAGGGGAACCAGCAGATGAAGTGGACACAGGAACTTCAGGGGAGAGGGAAGGCCGAACCGATGCTGACGATTTCTTAGGAGACATGACTCCTCATGGCATCAAAAGCACCATGGCTCCGATGAGAAGGGGTAGACAGACCCGAACTGACTGTCTGATCCTCCCACATCGAAACCATAGGCTCCGAGCCTGAGGTAGGAGCCGAGCTCATATCGGTCCGACTGTCCTCCCCAGTCCCGACAGGAGAGCGTCTGCTCCTAGCGTCCTCGGTCGGTGCTGAGAACGTCAGAGTAGATGGAACCGATAACACAGGTGTGGGTCTCTGTTCCAAGGGTTCGACAATCATCGGTTCCGGCTCCTTCAGCTCAGAGGGTCCAGTATGGCTCGTAGTAGTCAAATCCGGTTCAATGGTCTTCGGCTCCGAAGTGGTCGGTGCCAACAGCAATTTAGCAAGTCCTGGTGCCCTTAAAAGCTTCTGCACTAGCCGATCCATATCCAAATCAGAGAGGCTGACCAAAGACTTAGAGGAATGCACCGAAGGTGCTTACTGGAAGCAGAGGAGATGAGGGGACCTCTGAGACTGGCTCCAAGACTGGGAGCTGGCTCCGAACCAAAGGCGCACTCTGTTCCGAGAGCTGTGGAGCCGATGACCCTGTACCCTCTGATCTCTTTGCCCTCTTGGTCTGTTTGGAATCAGAAGACTTATAAGATTTTGACGAAGTGCTGGCAGTTTCCTGACTACCCAACACTTCAGAAAAAGAATGCTGCAGTAACCCCCTATCTATTAGTTTTCTCCTCCTTTCTAAGAGAACCTTTGATGAAAAGGAATGGCATATACTGCAGGAGTCTTGGAGTTACTTAGCCCCCAGACAATATACACACATTGGACATGTCGGTCCGTAATGGACATTTTCTGTCCACAATCTGGACACTTTTTAAACCCCGATTTGGGGTGAGCTTTCTCTCTCAGACATTCTTTTAACAGAACACCACAAAAAAAACCTGTAAAGGCTAAATACAGGGCTAACAGCCCACACTAAGAAAACTAATAACAATTAAAGATAGCTAGACTAAATAGGGCCAAGAAAGGGCCTAACACCAAGAAAACAAAAACTACACTCAGGGTAGATCTCTACAAAAACTAACCTACTTAACTATATTATTTTAAACTAGAAACACACTGAACACTGACAATCACCCAAAAGACAGGAAAGAGTTTTTTTAACTTGCGATTTGTCAAAATGATCCGAGCTAGCTGGATCACAGAGATCTCTTGCCACGGCAAACTAGATCTGAGGTAATTCCAGCAGTGCATTGTAGGATAAGGGGCTTGGTCTCGAGCTACTGGCAAACCTTGAGCTTTGCTATCGGCTGTGTCGGAGTCGAGGATCGGCTCCGAACCCATCAGTGAGAATAAACGGCGAGATTTAACAACTTCACATGGAATATTTTATTAACAGACAAAACCAACTGCTAAACCAATTAATACTTGGCAGACAGAGGAATATACCTTAACTTTAATGTTGCCACCATTATCTGAGTGCATAATTGAAAGTGCAGTTGTACAAGTAAACCTACCATAACAGTAAATGTTTGAATGATCACTGCTGCAGTAGCCTTAGCTATATGGGGTTATATTATGCAAGGATATAACAGCGGGCTATCTCCCAAACCTTAAAAGCACACTCCACGCTCAAACTATCAAGCAGTTCAAGATGACCTGACTAAAAGACGAGCTTGGGCGCGAAGCCCTTCAGAGCTTTCCTGCCAGAGACAGGGGAGGCCGAGCACTGAAAAGACAATGCTGGGAGCAAATACGTCCACAGTCTGGCATAAAAAACAACAAAAAACAAGAGGGATGGAGGGAGGGAAGGATGGAGGAGCTACTACAGCAAAGATCAAGCATACTGTTATGGCAAGTTTTCTTACACAACTGTACCATGTTCACCGCTACAGTAGCTCTAGCTGTATGGGTAGATTACCCAAGCTAACTACATTTGGGAGATTGAAGGACAAGACTCCAGGAGCCCCTGGAGAATGGTGCAAGCAAAACTTGATATGGGCCTAAAGGACTCAAGCTTACAGCGCTTTGTAAAAGTATGTATAGAAAAAGTAGCAGCTTCTAGAATCCAAACCATACCAAAAAGCCATAGATAAAACAAAGGCTCTGGTAGAGTAGACCTCGACTCTGCCTAGAATAGTTTTGTTATGGTGAGTATAACAGGTAATATTCTTAGACAACCATTTGGAAGTGTTTTGATATAGGTTGCCCCTTTTCACCTACACAAGAAATAAATAGATCTGAAAGATTTAGTTTTGTCAATATTGTATAGAGTTGTCTGTGGACATCCAAGATATGGAGTATCCTTTACCCATCATACAGGTTCAGGAAAGAAAATGGGTAGATGGATAATTTGGCTTAAAGTAAACTTGGATACCACTTTAGGCATAAAAGGAGGAATAGTTCCCAAAGAAACCCTGTCCCTGTGAAAAATGATAGGGTTGACTTGCTAAGAGTTTGCAACTCATACTTCTCGCAGAGGTCAGACCAATCAGTAAAACTGCCTCCATGTTAAGAATCTCAAGTCACAGATTAGCTAGTTCAAATGCAGCAAGTATTAGCCTCTCCAACACAAAACTAAGATCCCAAGTAGGGACCACAGTTTTCCTTGAAGGTCCCTTTCAAAAACATTGACATGAGATTGCATTGACAGAGGAGGATCTGAGAGCAGATCTGCTCAAATGGCCAATAACTGTACCTCAGTAGAGGAATCAGAAAGGCCCTAGGATAGTAACTCAAATTTTATAGAACCAGAAAACAACTAGCCCTGAATGGGTGTTGGTTATGCTGTTTGCACCAACTAGAAAACCTTTTCCATTTGCTAATATAAGATTTTCTAGTGGCAATCTTTCTTCTCTCCATTAGAACCTCCTGCACATCCTCAGTAAACAGGTGGCTAAAAGTAATTGAAACCCTATTATCTAAGTAGTCAACTGAAACATCCCTGTTCTTGTGAGAGTAAATCCAGTCTGTGAGGAAGCTTGGAGTAACTGCCCCTGGCCATTTCCAAAAGAAGGATCAGTACAGTTGCATCTCACTCAATAATTATATATATTTGAACAGATCAATGTTGAAGTACTGATTCTTGTGCTTTCCTGCTATGCAGAAGCCCGTGACTGGCCTGATTTCCACAGTCTTTGCATCATTCCTAGCCAACGGATGTCCAATAACAGATGTCTCGAAGTCAGGGTATAAGAATGTTGTCCATCAGCATCATCTTCCAGTCCTTCTAAGCAATGAACAAGCAGTCTGATTCCTGAAGTAGCACAACCTCCCCAGCTGTCTGACTACACGAAAGGAGGAAAACAGAAGGCAGGAAGGGAGTGATAGAGATAAGTGGCAGAGAACTCCTCTACCTCTTGCACTGAGCAAGGGGGAGAATCAAGCAGTCAATAGAGGGGATAAAGGAAGGGATTATGTACTGCAACACTGACCTACTAAAACATCTACAATTATGGTAAGTGGGCATAAAGTACAGTTTTGTACCTACCATAAATGTAGATGTTCGAGGATCCCCATTGCTGCAGTCCTTACTATTGGGTATAGTCCGCCGTCCAGTCGGCCCGAATACCAGAGTATAAGGCTGACGTCGGTCAGGGCGCATTAGACTGACGTCAGTACGTCAGGGTACTAATGCGCATGACCGACGTCATATCCTCAGTCTTTTCTTGCCCCAGATGTCAGAAGACTCTAAAAAGACAAGGCCCAAAATACCTGCACCAAAAATATGTACAATATATACAAGAATATATATAAAAATATAAGCATGTAACCTCACCTACACAACCACCCCTAAACACAGAGGGGAAGGAGGGAGTAAATTGACTGCAGCAATGGGGATCCTCGAACATCTACATTTATGGTAGGTACAAAACTGTACTATGTTCTTCGTTCCCCATTGCTGCAGTCCTTACTATTGGGTAGAATCCCAAAGCAGAGGCAAGGGAGGCTGGCAAATCATAAAGAAGCAGGAGCTGACAACATGCCTTGCAAAACAGCTGTGGCAAAACCAGCCCTAGACTTAGAGTAGATAGGAAGGTGATAATGTTTAGAGAAAGTATGCACTGAACTCCAAGTAGCTGCTTCCAAAATATCCTTAGTTGCCACCCCCCTTAGAAATGCTGTTGAAGTGGCAGTAGCCCTAGTGGAATGAGGCCTAATCCCAGCTGGAATCTCCTTGCCATGATGGGAATAACAAAATGCAATGCAAAAGCCAATCCACCTAGAAATAGTTTGTTTTGACACAGGCTTGCCCTGTGAACTCAAAGCAAAAGAAACAAACAACTGCTGAGACTGCCTGAAATCCTTAGTCCTGCTTAAATAATAACGCAATTGCCTGTGTACATCTAAAGTGTGCAAAATCTTTTCCCCTTTATTTTGGGGTCTGCATAAAAGTAGGCAAATGAATAGTTTGGTTTAAAGCCACACTAGAAACCACCTTAGGCATAAAGGAAGGATTAGTACGTAATGATACCCTATCCTTATGGAAAATCAAAAAGGGCTCTACTGCCATAAGGGCCTGCAACTCAGACACCCTTCTTGCAGAAGTAATAGCCAACAGAAAAGCAGTCTTCCATGACAAGTATTTCAATTCAGCAGTAGCCGCAGGCTCAAAAGGTTGTAGAGTAAGTTTTTCCAACACAAAATTGAGATCCCAAGCAGGAGTAGGAGCTCTACGTGGGGGTCTTATATTTTTTGCCCCTCTAAGAAACTGCTTGAACAAAGGATGCGAAAACAATGGTGGATCACAATCATAGTGAGATGAAATTGCTGCAGCATGAATCTTAATGGAAGAGAAGGACAAACCCTTGTCCAATAACTCAGTAAGATATTGAAGAGCCACACTCAAATTAGGCTCAGAAATCTCCAAATTCTTTGCTGTACTCCAAAATAAAAATCTCTTCCATTTTTCCGCGTACACTTTCCTTGTACTAGGTCTTCTAGCTTCCATAATCACATTTAAAACTTGTTGAGGAAGTTGAGACCTGCTGTGTCTCAACACAGAATATGCCAGGCTGTTAGATGAAGAGAGTGAAGCTTGACATTGAGCAGATGACCGTCCTTCTGAGATAACAGATGAGGAATCAGAGGTAAAGGCCATGGAGGCTTCTTTACCAGACTCCGTAGTAGTGGGTACCAGTGTTGCCGAGGCCAATCTGGAGCTATCAAAATCATCCTTGGCCTGTCTTGTCTGACCTTTAATAGTACCTTTGGAAGAAGAGGTAGAGGTGGAAAGGCATACACATGAAGGTTTTTCCAACTGAAAGACAGAGCATCCACTTTCCAAGCCGTGTGATGAAACCCCTTTGTGCAATACTTTGGCAGCTGGTGGTTTAGTGGAGAAGCGAACAGATCTATGTCTGGAGTTCCCCATGACACTGTCAATGTCTGAAATACATGAAGATCCAGTTTCCACTCGTGGGGATCCATGATTTGTCTGCTTAACACATCTGCTAAGGAGTTCTGTGCTCCTGGCAGAAACCTTGCCTGAAGAGTAAGTTGCAAGCTTAGCGCAGTCTCCCATAAAATCATTGCTTGCCTGCATAGAGGATAAGAATGTGTTCCCCTTGCTTGTTGATGTACCACATGACAGTTGTGTTGTCTGTTAGAATCAACACCTGCCCTGGAAGAAGTAACTCCTTGAAAGCCATTAATGCAAACTGGACTGCTAACATCTCCTTCATGTTGATATGTAGATGCTGTAGTCTGGCAGGCCACTTGTCTTGTATCCACTTTCCATTTAGATGAGCTCCCCAAGCAATGTCCGAGGCATCTGTCGTTAAAATCTGACTCGCCTCTGGCCGGGTCACAGAGAGTCCCTTGTTTAGGTGACATTCCTGAGCCCACCACAAAAATTCTTTTTGAAGGCAAGGTATTATTTGAATGACAGTGTCCAAATCCTGGCAGTGCTGTGTCCATACATTTTGAGATACCATTGTAGCTTCCTCATATGCAGTTTGGCATTGGGAAGCACCAGAATACAAGATGCCATGAACCCTAATGCTTGAAGGACTGTCCTTGCAGTCAGCACGGACTGATGAGATAGTTGATGGAAGTAAAGTGATAGATTCTTTTGTTTGTCCGGGGTTAAAAGGCCATCTGGGCTGCTGTATTCAGTCTCACACCCAGAAAGCACATGTCTTGAGAGGGTACTAGACTGGACTTTATTTCGTTCACAGAATACCCTAGGCATCTTAGCACTGCTATAACATATTCCAGATGCTGTAGAAGGTCTTCCTTTTCTTGAGCCAGAATCAGGCAGTCGTCCAAGTAAGGATAGATTTGAATTCCTTGAAGCCTGAAGTAAGCTATCACTGGAGCCAGAACCTTTGTGAATACTCTGGGCAGTAGATAAGCCAAAGGGCAATGCAGAGAACTGATAATGAGAATTTCCAGCTCGAAACCGCAGATACTTCCTGCAACTTAGCCTTATAGGCACATGAAGGTAAGCTTCCTTGAGATCTAAAGTTACCATCCAGTGATCTTTGCCCAGCAGAGGTAAAAGCTGTTGTAACGTCAACATCTTGAACTTGGGAATGTCCAGAAAAGTGTTGAGGAGAGATAAATCCAAAATTGGCCTCCACGTGTTCCCCTTCTTTGGTACTAGGAACAGGCGGGAATAAAATCCTAGGCCCCTTTCTGATACAGGGACTGGCTGAATGGCCCCCATCTGGAGTAACTGAGAAACTTGCTTGTGAGCCTCTTTTCTTTGTGGAGGAGGAACGTCTGGCATGCCTTTGAAAGGGGGCATTGTATGGAAATAAAATCTGTAACCATGGTGAATGATATCCAACACCCATTTGTCTTGAGTAATTAAATCCCAATTTTCTTTGAAAAGAGACAGTCTTCCTCCCAAAGGAGCTGCCAGACGAGAATCTACTGGCAGCTGAAAAGACAGGTCATTGGGTCTGTTTACGAAAGGACTGACCCCTGCCCTCACCAGAAGTCTGAGCAGGTGAACTCCCTGTTCTAGGCCTAAAAGAACCTTGAGCCCTGCCCCTACCACGTCTAGACCTACCCCTAGACTGGGAATCATAAGCAGGATATGTCCACCCCTTAGCAGGCCAATTTCTACTAAACTTCGGTGGCTGCACCTGCAAAAAATCTTTAACAGTTTGCATAGACTTAGCTTTGTCCTCCATTTTCTTTAAAACTGCTTCCACAGGCGATCCAAACAACACATCAGACTGTAAAGGAGCATCCAAAATCCTTGTCTTAACATGCTCAGCTAAATTCTGATCCCTCAACCAGGCATGCCTGCGAAGAACAGAACTAGTGGCAGCCACCCTCGAGGAGGCCTGTACAGCATCAAAACCACATTGCAAAGAATGCTTAGCCACTTGTTCAGACACATGAACCAAATCCAGCAACTCTTTACACTCAATACCTTCCGCCAAAGCATCCACCTTAGATTTCAATTGTGAAAGGAGATAATTCTGATATTTTAGCATGTGAAACTGACAATTCAACGCTCTCATGGCTAGAGTGGAAGAAGTATACACTTTCTTTCCCCACCTATCCAAAGCCCTTGCCTCTTTATCAGTGGGAACAGGATTTTTAACCACAGAAGCCTTAACACCTTTAGGCCCCTGAGAAACAGTTTCTGGGTCCGCCCTAGGACTCTTAAACAAATACTTATGAGCTTCGGGCACCCTATAATACCTATCAGGTTTAACAGGAGCAGGAGGCAAAGAGTCAGGGTTCAGGGAAGCCTCTGCAAAACATCTTCCACCACATTCAACACAGGAGGAATAGCTAAGGGCCTATGCTGGGGTAAAACAAGAATTCCCTAAGCCTTTTCCTGGAATCAGAGTAATCCTGGCCTTCCCATTTAAAGTGCTCCCTCATGGAATGCAGAGTCTCTGAAAATGAGAAATCCTCAGGAGGAGAAGCTGTAGGAGTGGAATCATCCACATCAGAATCAGAATAAGTAGGATACTCCTGCAAGTCTTCCGCAGAAGACTCTGAAGCCTCTGAACACTGTTCAAAACTATCAAACTCCGGTTCCACCCTAGGCCTCTTATCAGGAGGGGGCATAGAACCTCTAATCATAGTAATCAAATCTTCTGCCATTTTAAGCATATGTTTCTTAGGTACAGAACCCGAAATGCTAGGAGAAGCCCCCACTGAAGCTGAACTTGGCCTACCTCTCAAAGAAGTTTTGGCAATAGAAGGAGAGGCTCTAACTACCTTGGGAAGAGAGGGAAGAACAGTTACCTGAGAAGCCCCTCAGCCTGGCCTACCTCCTGAGAAGGCACATCCTGTAACAGTAAAGTTTCTGCCTGAGACTCCATGGAAACTCCTGGCAAAACCTCTGGCTCCACTGAGCCTTCTAAAGAACCGACGTCCGGGACTGCCGGTTCATCAACCCTAGGCTTCGCTGTTTTGTCCTTGCGCTTCTTGACGAAGCGGCGGCCGGAGTATCCGACGGCATTTTATAATTGCAACGCTTCCCAAACACTAACCTGGCACAGTCTAACCTCCTCTTAATAGTGCATTTGTTAAACCTAGCACAAGAGCGGCAACCAACAACGTCGTGCTCAGGCCCTAAACAAGGAATACACAAGGTATGGTAATCCCTATGAGGTATCTGTTTCCCACAAGAAATACAGTTATTCACTTTTTCTGACATCCGGTTAAATACTGAGGCAAGAAAAAACAAAATGTTCCCCAACGGGGTACTTAGCCAACTCTGTTTCGGTCTGAAACTCCGGTTTCGGAAATATTTCAGAACGCCAACCTGCACTCGCAAAACTGCTTCTGCATCGGACCATGCGGCAAAAAAGACTGAGGATATGACGTCGGTCATGCGCATTAGTACCCTGACGTACTGACGTCAGTCTAATGCGCCCTGACCGACGTCAGCCTTATACTCTGGTATTCGGGCCGACTGGACGGCGGACTATACCCAATAGTAAGGACTGCAGCAATGGGGAACGAAGAACATCTATACTGTGTTCTTCATAGTCAGTGTTGGAGTACTGATTCTTGGGAGGACTCCCAAAACTAAAAATTGTGTGGTGGTTCATCTGTATGACCTTTGGAAGAGATTTTTCAGGATGGCAGAAGAAAGACCTGCTCTAGCCCTGCAGAAATTGCCCAGATTATAGTGTTTTGTAAAGGTGTACACAGAGTTCCTCATGGCTGCCTCTAGGATGGCCTGGCTGGAACTCCTTTGAGGAAAGCAGTGATAGTCACCCCATGTCTGGTGGAGTGGGCTTTAACATGCCCAGTTAAATTCTTTCCATGGTGTGAGTAACAGAACTTAAACGCAGTTAGCTATCTATTTGGAAATGGTTCGCTTTGAGACAATTTCCCCAGTTTACCATCTGCAAAAGCCACCAAGAGCTGCTCTGCTCTATTAGGGGTTTTTGCTCTTTTTAGATAGTTACTGATCTGCCAGTGCATATCAAAGGCATGAAGGACTTGCTCTGCCCTGTTCTGTAAATTGAGGTAGAAGGCTGTTAGGTGGATACCCTGGTTCAAAGCAAGTTCTGATACCACTTTAGGCATAAAGGCTGGGTTTGTTCCGAGGGTGGCCCTAACTCTGTGGAAGTGTGAAAGGTTCTTTACACAAGGGCCTGCAACTGAAATTTTTCTAGCTGAAGTCAATGGAGGAAGGTGGTCTTCCAGTTGAGCATCTTTAGAGAGGCAGTGGCTGCAGGTTCAAAGGGAGGCAAATTTAGTTTTTCCCAAGATATAACTTGGATCCCAAGGTAAAATAGGCTTCCTTCTGGTTGGTCTCAAGTGAATCACCCCTTTTAAAAAAGTTTCATTTGGGGGTGTGAAGATAGATGGAGGCAAGCTGAAATTACAAATGCATGTACTTTAATACTTGAATAGGAGAGGCCTCGTGCAAAGAGGCCTGATATGTACTGTATGTGGTTTTCTTGAGTACAATCTGTGTCCACTGCTATGACATCAGACAGAAAATCTTTTCCATTTTGCCAGGTATGATTTCCTGGTACTGGGCCTTCTTGCTTCACTTAGAATGGAGTGCATCTCACTGGGGAAGTCTTGTGTGTCAATATTCAATTCTCCAGGTGGTTAAGTTGAGAGTAGGTAGGTTGGGATGGAAGACTTCAGCCAGGTCAAGGGGTCTATCACCTGTGATAAGATGCAGAATCTCCCCTCTGAGTGTTGAGGGAGAACCAGTGTTCTCAGCCAGAAAGGGGTCACTAGGATTCATGCTGGGCTTGTTTGTCCTGATTTTTGTTAGCACCCTGGGAATCAGGGGGCAAATGCAGGAATACATATAGGAACCAGTTTGTCCATGTGAATGAGAAAACATCCATCTTCCAAGCTCCTGTCTGTTGTGTTCTGTGACAGACCTTCTGTAGTTGCTTGTTGTATGGAGAAGCAAACAAGTTTGTGGGGATCACCCACTGTATGGGTCACATCCAAGAAAACCACTCTTTTCAACATCCATTTGATTGTGTCTAGAAGGTCCCTGCTTAGAGAATCTGCTAGATTATTCTTCTGACCTGGAATATGCATGGCTAGAAAGAACCAGAAATGATTCTGGACACCATTCTTATACCCTGATGCCCAGATGTAAGCAGGTTAGGAATGATACAAAGAATCTGGAAATCAGTCTGGCCACAGACTTCTGCATAACAAGACAACTTAAGAATCAGTAACGCAACACTGACTATGAAGGACATCCATGGTTGCCTGGGCCAGAAGTGAGTCACCAGCATTGGAAAAACATGCAGGAATACTTCTATCCAAGAAAAGAAAAATCATCCATCTTCCAGGCCTTCTTGCAGAGAGTCCTGGAACAGAATCTTGTCAGTTGATTCTTCAGAGTGGAGGTGAAGAGGTCTACTTCAGAAATTCCCCACCAATGAATCAAATACGGAGGGACACCTGAATCTAGTTTCCATTTGTGAGGGTCTACCCTAGTCCCGCTCAGCTTTTCTGTTGCACAATTTTGCTCTGACAGAATGCAGAACACCTGTAGAGCGAGATTCTGCTGTGAAGCAATATCCTAAGCTAACATGGCTAGTGTGCAAGAGAGGTACATGACCTGCCTCCCCTTTGCTTGTTGACATACCACATGACTGTGGTATTGTCTAACTGCTTGAAGAGGTCCCAGGGACCAAACATGGCTCAGAGTTGAGTGCCTTGATCAGGGCAAGCATCTCCTTGATATTTATATGCTTGCATTTGCCCTTGGTGTCCCAATCTCAATGCACTTTTATCCCTCCTGAAACAGGATTTCCAAGCAAAGGCCAAGGTCTCTGTGGTGACTGGTGTGGAGCAGGAAGGGAGATTTGGACAGGGTCTGAAATGATAAATGGTGTTTATGCTGGGATCAGAGAGATCTCAGATACTGCTGTCTTCCTCATGTGGAGTCTTTCCAGGTCTATCATGACAATCAGACACCACGAGAGCAAAAGTCCTGAGGTATTCCCTTGCAGTGACAGAAGTCTAAGTAGAAAATCTTAGAAATAGATCTAAATATCTATTTTTTTTCCTGTGGAAGAAAGCTCTTTGAACTGTGGTGTCTAGCAGACATCCCAGGAACACAATCCCATGTGAAGGAGTCAAGAAAGACTTCTGAATGTTCTCTCGGAATTACAGCTTCTGTAGCATCAGTTATCCAAGACAGATTCCTGACACTTTGAAAGAGACTCTGCAAAGATGAGCAAGTTTTCTAAACATGGATACCTACGGCCTGCAATGGGGCAATAACTGATGCTAGACAATGAACACTCTATTAGTCCCAAAGGGTAAGGCAGAGAATTGATAATGTGAGCCACATAAAATGTTAATCTGAAGTCTGGATGAATAGGGATGTGATAAGCATCTTGCAAGTTTAATGTTACCAGGAAACCTGAAAAAAGGACAAGGTAACAGGTTGTGAAGTGACATTTTGAATTTGGGCACCATCACAGATTATTGCAAGAAAGATCAAGAACTGGTCTTCAAAAATGATCTTTCTTTGGCAAAAGAAACATCCTTGAATAAAAATAAAAACCCTTCTCACCTGGGAAGGATGGTCTGGTTCTATTGCTCCTTGGAAAACCATGCTGAATATTCGAGCTGTTTGGTAAGCTGTTATATACCTACATCAACTTTATTACAAGCCAAGTACAAACCTGCAGTGTTATAAGATAGTACTGCATTGTATTTCTGTTTCATTGAATATTGTGTTAAAGACAGTACTGCATTTTATTTTTCTGTGTATTTATTTGTTTCACTGAATATTGTGATCTCTCCACAGTTAGTTTCCCGCCCTCCCTCCCTGTTCTTGCTGTGGTATAAATCTTGGTGGCTTTGGAATTGTCTGCCCCTCTTGTAAATTTGTGTTTGAACACTCCTCCTGGTTCCATCTCATTTGCTCACTCAACAGAGTACAGTGAGATCATATTTTGATTTCAGTCACTCCTACCAGTCCCATCTGTTCAGCTCTATCCCAGTATAGTGTCATTAGCTCATTCTACCTAATACAGAGAGAACATCTGAGTAGGCCAACCCACTTAGGCCCTTAACCTTGAATTATCTTCTGTTTCTCCTTTCTCCCTTTCCACTTTACTTTGGGTTCTGACTGAGTGTGCTTCTCAGCTGATAAGTACATTTTTCGGCACTTAACTCTTCAGGCTTGAATTATACAATAATTGAATTCAGTTCAAAACACAGTTTGAATAAATTGCTTTTAATACTGATACACACAAGTGTGCTAGCTTGCACTGCACTTGAATTTTTTTAGTGCTGTTTTAGCTGCGTTTCTGTAACAAAAAAAAAATCTAAGCTTGTTTCCTGCCTTTCCTTTAACAAGTCTAGTCCAATTACAGATTTCCTGTATCCAGGACTGTTTGTAAGCTTCTGAGCCCCCCAAGCCTTTCTGTGTTGGAGGGAAGCCTTCTAGCTTATCAGTGGGAGTGGTAAGCACTAGGTAGCCTATCTACTCCAAGAGTAGTTTCTGGCCCAGAAATTGTAGTTTAATGGCTGTTTGCACAGTTTTTCCATCTTTCAACTTACTGGTTTAAAAGCCCGTGTTTCTGCTTTCTTCCCACCTTTCCTGTAACTAGTCTAGTCCAGGATTTGCTGTATCCAGGACTGTATATGCAAGCTTCTGAGCCACCTAAGCCTTTCTGTGTTGAGGGAAGCCTTCTAGCTTATCAGTGGGAGTGGTAAGTACTAGGAAGCCTATCTACCACAAGAGGAATGGTTTCTGGCCCATAAATTGTAGTTTATTGGCTGTTTGAGCACTTTCCATCCATTTCAACTTTATGGTTTAAAAGCTCGTGTTGCGCTGGTTTCCTGCCTTTCCTGTAACTAGTCTAGTCCAGATACAGAGTTGTTGTATCCAGGACTGTTTATAAGCTGAGAGGTGCCAAAGTCTGCTCTTCAATTTTTCCCTTAGATCTGCTAGTTCTCACCTCTCTGCACTTTTAATAGCTTATTAGTCTAGCGCTTTACCATACCAGACTTCTTATAGAAATTATTGTAGCACACAAAAGTGCTACCAGCACTAAACGTTCTACAAAGAAACTGCTCCAGTACTTATTAATGTCTATCTATCCAGGCATGTCTAAAGCTCAGTTCCCTGTTTTTTTCTCCTGTTAACCTGGTGAACTTGGACATCCTGAGGCAATGTAGCAACTGCCTCACGTACACAGACAACCCTCTCCTCTTACCTCCCCAACACTCAGACTTGCAAGAGATGCACTTATATATCCAAACTGGAAGCCATTCACTCTCCAGCCAAGACCAGAGTAGGTCAACACTTGCACCACACCACATGGAACACACAGCCCTCCAGAACACACACCAGCAGTACAGTCACATAAAAAAACAAAACCACACACCCACCTTCGCAGATGCTCTCAAAAATCTACCCAAAGAGCAGAGACCTCCCAGGCAGAAATGCACTCTATCATCACAACACAACACTAAACACAAGACACACAATTCTCCTAAACAGTGTGCCACTCAACCAAAGCCCCTAAGGCAAAACAGCATGCCCAGCACACTAGTCAAAGGTGACTCAATAGTGAGGTACACTGATGTCCCACTCACTAGGTTAAAGGAGAAAGCAAGTCAGCTGCCTGTCAGGTGCCAGGATCCACCATATAACACATGCACTCAGGTCCCTCAACAACAGGTACAAATATAACTGTCATTGTACATGTGGGTGTGAATGACCCGAGGAGCTCTCGGATTATGTAGCCTAGGTAGGTACGACCCTAGCCCTGAGCCGCATCCTACCATCATTCAGAATGATGCCACAGTACAAGCAGAAAATGATTAAAACAATTGGCTAAGTTTATGGTGTCATTCTAAGGGGATCTAGTATCTGTCTGCCTGGGATGATATGATTGGCAGACCTCAATGCTTTGCCAGAGATGGCCTGCTTCTGTCACCCCTGGGCTTCTGGATACTGGCCAAGGCTCTTGCCACCCCATTAGTGCCTTTTTTAGGTGGTGCTCCAAAGACCAAATTATCACTAACAGCTGCAAACAAATGCAATCTGAGGGTCATGCTGCTCAACACTAGAAGTCAATCTCAAAATGCACTCGCTTGAAGGACTCCTTAAAATGGAGAACATCGACATTTGTGCTATAACAAAGACCCAGGTTCAAGGCAGCAGAAAGCAACCCTGCACTACCAGGCTATAACTCATTCCATACCTTTTGGCCCCAGAACTTGGACCGAAGCTCCAAAGGTGGTATTTCCACATTCATAAAGGGTGCGCACACCTCCAGACTGGTAGCCCAACATAATGCATCAGACATACTTTGGGTGCAGCCAACATTGGGTAAGAGAACAATTCAGGTCATAGCCTGTTATAGGTCTCTAACCTTGTCCCAAGACACTCACTCCACGTTTCTAAGCACCCTGGAAAATATTAGGATCCAACCTAAGACCCATACTGGGCAACTTCAACAACCCCTTCATTAACTGGGAAAACTACTCATGTACCAATACACTTGCCCATTTCCTGGTATTCATCAATTCCAATGCCATGGACCAGCTCATTCTTACCCCCATTAGAGGTAGCAACATCCTTGACCTGGTCATTACCAACATGGGCAACCGTTGCTCTACACTAATAGTCAACTCCTCCCTGGTTAGATCTGACCACAAACGAATCATCTTGGAAATCCATATCCGTCCCATCTCCTCCACAAAGGTAACCACCATGAAAAACTTCTCCAAAGCTAACTTTGGGCTCCTAAGAACAGAGGTGGCTAACTTCACAGCACCCATGCAAATGAATAATCGCATGACAGCCGAATCATACATCAGTACACTGTACGAACACGTACAAAAATGCATGGATCTAACCATACCCAATAGGGCAAAGACACACTCCTCCAAAAAAAGGAAGCCAATCTGGTGGTCCCCAGCCATAAACCAACTCTACAACAGGAGGAGGAAACTGATACAGAATAAGGTGAAGTCCCAAGACTTGAAAAACTCCCTTTATCAACCTCAACAAAAAGTTGAGATACCTCATCAAATCCTCTAAAGCTAGCTATGGAAACAGAATTGCAGCAGATAGTAAAGACAACCACAAGGCCTTCTATAGTTATGTAAAGAAACTCCAAGGCAATACCCAGATTTGCTCTGAGCTACTGCACAATGGTACCTTCTATACCGAACCAACAGATATTGCCAATATACTGACAGATTCAGTACCAACCCCCCAAAGGGCCAATCACAATACCAGTAGATTGCCAGGCACCCAGTATTACTGCTGCACAGGCAGCACTGTCCAAGGCCAAGAATACAGCTTCTATGGGACTTGACAATATCCCTGGCTGTGTTCTACATGAACTACAGAGTGAACTGGCACCTCACCTGTGTGCCCTGTTCAATCACAGCCTCACCTCAGGCTTTGTCCCTACCGAATGGCGCACTGCTGTAGTCATCCCTCTCCACAAAGGAGTGACTACAGACCCTGGGAACTATCATCCCATTAGCCTGACAAGTCTGATAAGCAAAACTATGGAACGCATCATCATCATCATCATGGAACTAATAAACAAGGATATAGGGACTCTCCAAACTCTGGATTCCATACAGTTTGGTTTTGTAAAGGGTAGATCATGCCTGCTCAACTTGGTCAACTTCTTTGAGTCAGCCACCAGAGCTGTGGATCAAGGCAAGGTGGTTCATACAGCCTTCCTTGATCTAGCCAAGGCCTTTTATACCATTCCCCACTCAGGAATCATAGAAAAACTCACTAAGCTAGGCATCAACCCCTATTTCACTAGGTGGGTTGCAAACTGGCTCACAGATAGAACCCACAGTGTGAAAGTAGTTGACTCACACTGACCAGTCACGAGTGTGGAGTCCCACAGGGATCAGTCCTGGGTCCTCTCCTGTTTTGTATCTACTTCTCAGAAGTCCAGTCCAACACAAAGGGACTCTGGCTGACCAAGTTCGCAGATGATTGCAAGTTGGGAGCCATTATTAACTCCCTAAGTGATGTTGACATCCTACAGAAAGGCCTCAATGACACCGACTGGTGTCAGAACCACAGCTATAAGCTCAATGCCAAAAAATTTGTAGTCATCCCCTTTGGGAAAAACCCAGTTCCAATGAACTACCACATCGATGGTAAACCACTGAACACAGAAGGCATTTTAAGAGATCTGGGAACACAGGTTGACAGCAACCTCTTGACCACCACACTGCCACTGTGGTCAGAAAGTCCTTCTATATGGCACATCTCATTACTAAGGGTTTTGCATCCAGGAAGAAAAAGGTAATAGTCTCCCTCTACTCTTCCCTCATTAGACCAATAGAGTGCAATGCCCCATTTGGCATGTACCTCACTAGACACCTGCAACTGGAGGGGCTGCAAAAGTACCTCACAAAGAGGATCCTAGGCCTTAAACACTTGTCCTATATGAGCAGACTCAAAAAAACTCCAACTATTCTCAGTCTCATATCATCTACTTAGAGGCAATCTCTGCTTGACTTATAAAGCCATATCGGACCCAGCTCTGTTAGAAATGCAACATTTAAATAAATCTCAATCCCTCCGCACCACATGCTAAAGAGACCTCAACCTCATTACCATATAATCAACAGAATGTGCTGGAGGGACATGTTCAAAACCCAGAGACTGCCCATGCAATGTAATAGACTTCCCATACATGTCAAACAGAGCACCTCACCAGCAATCTTCAAGAGAAATCTTGATGAGTGGATGGGAAATAGAAAATTCACCCCGGGGATCACTCCAGTGGCTCTACCCGATAGAGGCACTGGAAACTAAGGTTGGGTGGCAAGATGCCAGGCTAATCCTATGGGCTAGGCTTGTAAAGGCTCCAAGGCCATTAGCCTAGTACACACCTATGAACCTATGTAATGAAAAGGTGAAAACCAAAGAGTCTGATCTGGAGAATGAGGAATGACCCCCTGAAAAGGAAGAATTTCCTCCCACTGTCAACTGCAACCTTGATGAATGATTTTCAGAAGCCATTTGTCTGAAACTATCTGTTGCCAAAGAGAAAAATGGAGATTCAGACTTTCTGGAAGAAAAAAAAAATGGCCAAGGTGGAGGGGGTTTACAAGTACTCAAATAGTCAGACTTGCAGGACTGTCCTTGGTTTTGGGAGGTTCAAGATCTCTTTGGAACTATCTTGCCATTTTTTTTAAACGTCTACTTACCTGTATTTTCTTGAGACTGTTCACTCTCTTTTTTTGCCAAAACTAGATGAGATGGAAAATCCTCTGGAAAATATTGAAGAGGAGGGCTGAAAGATCTTGGTGACTCCCTGGGTCAGCTTGCCCCTTTCAAACTTTTTGAATACCTCTGCAGCAGAAGGGTCAAACACTACATTCCAATAAGGAAGAATTTAAAATGTCATTAACATTTGAGAGGTTCTGACACTGCAGCCACGCAATCCTCAAAAAGTACCAGTGGCCATAGCCCTGGAAGTAGTATTAACAGAGTCAACACACTAAACAATGAGTAGTAACCTCAGCAACGGAAGAAATTAAGTTAAAGCAGATTTTTCTGCACAAGAAGCCACAGATAAAACATTCCTCATACTTAAAATTTCAGAACACACAAACCTGCCTGATAATTCAAAATTCTGAAAATCACATTAACAGAATGAGTAGCATTGTAATAGCCTATGTGTTTAGCAGCAGTAGGATCAACTACAGCTACAACCACTGGGTCAGGTTTAGGAATTGTGTATAAAAATTTACAAAACTGAGGAACTTTATAAATTCTATCTGCCTTTTCAGGGACAGCTGGCTGAATATTAAGAGAACAGCAGGTAGTAATACACATACTCAGACAGACAGAACAGCAATGGGTATAGGATCTGGAAAAGCCTTCTATAGCAAGTCATTTTCTGAGGACTGAGAAACCGCACTGTTCTTCCACTGAGGACACTAGCACATTTTAGCAATGGTATGAGAGAAAGAAACACAGAAAATCAGAAAATTAGCTCTACTCAGTCTGAACCAGAAATCTGAGGGAAAACCTCTGTGTACACCCCTATATCTTCCTGTTTAGATTCAGAATCTAAAATCTCTTCAGTAAAACTGGAATCGCCTCTTTTTGTAAAGTAATTTCTGGTAGAAGAATCAATACCCTGTGTATTAAACCCTGAGCCACAATCCAGTAAACTAATCCTATCTAAATAAATCTGAGGAGGAGGAGATACATGCTTGGTTTTCTGTTTCTTTTTGACAAAACAATGGGGCCAACTGTATTAATGCTAAGCAGCAGGTTCCCCAGGGGTGGCCAGAGCATTCTAACACAATTAGGAAACCTTCCTTGTTCCCTATCCCAGGACTAACATGACTGGCTCGCACTTGTCCACTGAGAGGACTCCCAACAACTGCAGAAGACCTGGCTAAAGTCTGGTCAGTAGTGGCTGTAGGTTCTACAGAGGGATCCAGAGTAAAGGACAAGTGGTCTGAGGTACAACAAATGGCCACAGCAGAGACATGCACCTGCGGCTGAAGCAAACTGATAGCTTTTGCCACCACAGCAGGCTAGTTACTTAATTTTTTTTTCTTTTTATGGTTGGAAGAAGGAATGACTGAGCCTGGTAGTTTGCTCCATGGTCAAGCTGAAAATGGGGCCTTAGTGAAGACGAGCAGCAATTGTCAGCAAACGCTACCAGTCCACAAAAGTTACTTGTTAAACAGAAAAACACAACACTAACTATGCCAGCCCCACAAAAGTAAACATTTCTCCACAGAAAAATGGTTTCAGTTACTTTATATCACTTAAACTGACAGGAAAAATGAGTGTCCCCTTAAAACAGAAGGTTATGTACTCACCGTAACGATGCATCTGTGTTGTCTGTTTTTATTCTGCTTCAACCTTTGGGTTCAGATCTGACCCCGAATCCAGCTTCAGCCATTTCTCAGACTTTGGATTCATAGCGCAAGCTCCTTCCTTACCCACAATCCTCTCCCAAGTTCCAGTTTACCTCAGATAAAGTTCATTCCCTAGATATTAATATATAGAAAGAACACAACTCTAAACATCTAGGGTAGGAAAGTTATATGGAGCTGACAGAGGAAAAGATCAGAGACAGGAATACCACCAGATCGTACCAGACCATACGAATTTAAGTCAGTGGTGCACAACATCCGGCCCTCCACGCAACGCCATCTGCCCCCCCAGAGAGTAACCAAAAAATTTTAAAAAAGTGAAAAAAAAATACTATGCCTTACTCCAGTCGTGCAAACTTTCCATCATGTGCTTACTTACCTAATTGACTGCAGTCGCGTATACCTCTAATTTTACGCCATGGAACTAACTATTCTTTCTTATTTAACTTGTAGTCTGTAAACAGTAGTAACTTTCTGCAAGTTTGTAATAAGTCACGGCTGCAAGCCAAAATAGTTAAATGCAAAGTGATGTAGAAAACAGGCAATTTCATGACTGCTGTATTAAGTAAAAATGCCAGTCACTTGTACCTAAGGTTGCCAGATGTCCCTATTTGAGCAGGACTGTCCCAGGATCAGCAGCCCAATCCAAAGTCCTGTACTGCCAGTTAAAATCACAGCAAAACAGCCTCCACTTTTTTTTTTTATCGGCCCGTATGCTGGTATATGAGCCAATCAAAATAATCGCAAAATAGAGCTACTTATGTTTAATGTGGAACTGCCTGATGTTCCACAATGAACAGAAGAGGGTCCTCTGTGCGATTTTGATTGGCTCGTATACCAGCATATGAGCCAATCAAAAAATTGACAAACACGGAGCTACTTGTGTTGTGATGTTCCACATTAGACTTTTTTTGGTCTTCACTTAGTGTGAAAGATTTTTTTTGTCTTTACCTGGCCAGTCAGAATCCTGGCAACCCTGCCTGTACCTATTAACACATAACGAGTTACTATGTTTTGCGGTGGCCCGCAGATGCATTAAGAATTCGTGTAGTGGCCCTCCCCACAAAAAGGAGGTGCACCACTGATTTAAGTGGAGGCGGAGGAGGGAGGATAGGTTGAAGAACAAAAAAACAAACAGATGCATCACTATGGCAAGTACATAACTTTTCTAACTGTAGTCTTTTTTGTCCATTCCTTAACTTTTGGGAGAGAGTCCCCAGCTATCAACCCAGGGTGGTCTCATGGATGGATATTTCAGAGTACAGCAGAGCCAAATGCTCTGCTATTCCTAGAAAGTATATCCAACTTGTAATGCGCTACGAAGGTATGAGCACTGGACCGGACCAAGTACCAGGAGCACAATCTATCAAAATTTTAGACAAGAAAACGGAAGAAATGGAGACTGACCTTGTGGAATGAGCTTGCTGTGGTCTTGGTAAAGACAAACACTTGTTTATAAACATAAGAAATACATTCAGGGAGCCATCGAGCTAATGTAACTTTAGACACAGATTTGATTTTAAAAGCAAAGTTAGGACAAAATTGGGCAGACTTCCTGAAAGCTTAGATGTATACAGCTGTGATTTTATCTATGAAGCATATATTCCCCTTTAATGAAAAGTTTTGGGAAGAATATTGGTAAATTAATAGACTGGTTGAAGGCAAATTCAGAAACTATTTTTGAAGAAAAGATGGACTGGTTGAAAGAGAAACAGTCTTTATGAAAAATGATACAAGTTAGTTGGGCAAAATGAAGCCTGAAGTTAAAAAACTTTTCCATTAGATGTGATGGCTGCTAGAAAAATGTTTTTCCAGGAGAATAACTGTAATTCAGCCTTTGTTGGGGGTTTAGAAAGAAAAAAATTAAGACTTGGAGAAGAATCAAGTCTGAAAGAGGGGGGTAGGCCTGAGCAAAAATGTACCTTTAAGGAAGACCTTGCATAACCTACAGGAGGCCAATGACATGATTGTTGCCTACATGGAGCTACTTGTGTTGTGATGTTCCACATTAAAGACCTTCTTTTTGGTCTTCACTTAGTGTGAAAGATTTTTTTTGTCTTTACCTGGCCAGTCAGAAACCTGGCAACCCTGCCTGTACCTATTAACACGTAACGAGTTACTATGTTTTGAGGTGGTCCGCAGATGCATTAAGAATTTGCGTAGTGGCCCTCCCCAGAAAAAGGAGGTGCACCACTGATTTAAGTGGAGGGGGAGGAGGGAGGGTAGGTTGAAGGACAAAAACAAACACAGATGCATCATTATGGTGATTGCAGCCAGCTGTACTTTTAAGAGTGACTTGTTCCATTATGAAAAATGGAAGGCAGAAAATCTGAAACTACTGGAATGGATGCTGAAAAATGGTCCAAATTTCTTTCATTAGCCCAGACAAGAGAACAGTTTCTATTTGCTCTTATATATCTTCCTACTGGAGACTTTAAGTAAGGATTTGTAATACCTGGGAAGAAAGCCTGGTCTCTGTCTAGGCATCATTGGAAGTGGATAAACCATGTGGTCAACCTGAAGTTTTGTATGTCTGGGCGAGGTAGCCAGGGGGAGTGATGCAGAAAGATCTGGAAGGGGATCCAGAACCCAAGGGGAGGTATATCTGATGGGGCCCAAGGAATGGCAGCCACACTTGTCAAGGCCAAAATAGGACAATGAGGATCATCTTGCTCTTCCACAGATCTTTCTGTAAAAATGTTGATATGAGAGGTGTGGAACGATAGGTGTAAATGACTCCAGGGGGAGGGGAGCAATTCTGGATCAGAGCATTCCTTGGTGACTTCCCCTCTGGGAGAATTAGGGAAAAAAATCCGGCTGAATTTGGGAATGTGGACACAGGTGAACAGATTGCAGCACAGCCTGCCCCAATGGTGGAAAATCTGCTTTGCCATGGAGAGACAGACACCTCTTGTGAGGCATAACAGATCTGCTCAGTCTGTCCACTAAAATCTTGGATTTCCCTAGGATATGCATTGCTAAAAATAAGCATTTGGAACACAAATTGCCTCTCAACACAAGGGGTAAGAGCAGGTTCCCTCCATTAAGGTACCTATTTGGTAATGTAACAAACCACTGATGTCAGTCTGTATGGCAACTGAAGTAGGATGTCCTGAAATACCTGCAACACTAGGTCAATGTGAAGGCTGGCCTGCACTATCTGTTCCAGGTAATGCCTTACCACCCCAGCTAGGCAGCATCTGTGGTCACTGTGACCTTAGGCAATGGTAGAATAGAGGGGTGGCCTTGCAAACGATCTAGTATGTGAATCCACCAGGATACATCCTGATGGCAGATGCTTGTGATTTGAATGGGAGATGTTATGGGATGCTGATTCATAGATGACTGGACTGCTAGAATCCATTATAGTACTTTCATGTAGTATCTTGCTAAAGGTTAAGGGGGTTATGGAGGCTGCCACTGATGACAGAAGCTGAAGGACCAACCTGGCTGGTAGTGACAGACTAGATAGACTTATCACTTGAAGCTGTAATTTGGACAATCTGGATTGAGGAAGTCGAGCTACTCTAGAAACTGTATTCAGATGAGCCCCTATGAACTCTAGTGTTTTGGAGGAAAGGTGGTGAGACTTGTAGCTGACTGATGTCCAGGTGAAGACATGAATACAGCAGGCAGTCCCTAGCACATGTCAGTAGATGTCTGGTGGGAGCTGTGAGGAGCCAGTTGTCAAGATATGGAAACACCCAGAATTCCACCAATCTCGGGTGAGTTGCAACCACTGCAGTGCATTTGAACACTCTGGGGGCTGTAGCGAGAATAAAGGGCAGGGCTCTGAATTGAAAGTGGATGGCTCCCAGATGGAAGTGAAGGTATCTCCTGGATCATCTATTTTTGTGTGATCGATCTCCAGTATGCATACTATCAAGAACATACAATCATCCTTCCCCAAAAGGGGGAGGATGGATTGAACTGTGACCATTTGGAACTTGGAAAGTTCAACAAATTGGTTTAAGTGGCTTAGGTCTAATATTGGCCTGAGGTATCCTGTCTTCTTTGGCACAAAAAAAAAAGAATCTTGAATAAGTTCAGAATCTTTCTTTGGTGGGACCTCTTGGATGAATATTTCTTAGCAACTTTTCTGTCTCAGGCTGCTTCTTTCAGATGGGCTGGTATGTTGGTATTTTTTTTTTTTTGTGGGTGAATGGGTGGGATGGATGTCATAGCCTCTGGTAATTATTCTCTGCACCCAGACATCTTCAGTTATGGATGTCCAGGCTTCCTGGTGCAGAGATAAGTGACCCCCCCCACACCAACTGCCTCCATAGTGCAGCAGGCAGACAACTGTTGAGGGGCATTGAAAAGGCTTCTCAGAAAAGTGGCCTCTGAAGCCTTGGTTTTGCAGGCCTCCCCTGCCACGTGGGCAATTTGTACCATTACAATTCCCTTGCCTGCCATGGGGGGGGGGGGGACTACCTCCATAGGAGTCCTAAGATAACCATTGCGATTTCCAGAACCACATCTTTCTACCCCCCTTTCTGGTTGGAGAACATCCTCTGAGGGATAGAAAAATGTATCCCTAAGGCAGATAAGTTTTCTCATCCTGTTCACTCCTGGCAGCACCTCCAACTTTGGGTCCAAATAATGTGGATCCAAAGGGCACACGGATGAAAAACATCTAGCAAGTCTCTACACAGTGGCAAAGGGGTATCCAGGCATGTCTTCTAATGGTAATGCCTGAATCTACTGCTTGGAAAACATCTTCTATATCATGTGAAATCAGACAGTGACATTTGACAGGGACTGAAGGGTAGGACAGTTGGAGTCTTTATCCTCTGCTAATATGGACCCTGAGAGGGATACAAGCTCCTTTATCAAATCCCTCTGAAACCTTGTGAAATGTGCCAAGTAATTTAGTGACAAGAAAGCAATTTGCTACAGCAAAAATTCGCTTCCTTCATCTGTCCAGTGCCCTAGACTCACTTTTACAGGGACAGACAGAGGGATTTTACTCAGTAAGTTCCTTTTTTATGGCTGCAGCAATAACCAGGGCATTGACTTGAGGATATCTGCTCCATTGGGCAGGGTCCTTACGTGCAACAGAGTACTTGTCCGCTTTCTCAGGAATGGGTTCTGTCATAATCTGGAGCCTTCAAAGTCTGACAGGAAATGAGGTCCAGCATTTCATCTGCTGGGACTGCCAACCAATCATAACTGATCTGGTTCTAAAAACCTCCAGAAACACTGACTCTTCCTGGGAAGGGGCATCAGAAGATCATTCACCTGTCTCTGAAGTTTGAGAATTTTTCCAAAAGACATTCTCAAGGGGTGGCCTGGGGGACCCCTCCCCTTCACTGAAGTCAGTGTCTTCTGTCAAAAGACTAGTAAGGGGAATCAATGAGTCTCCTTTTGCACTTACACTTCTAAGGAACTTCCACATGAGGGTGATCTGAGGAGGACCTGGAAACCTCTGAGTTGACCCTCTACACCCCCAGATCCGGTGCCAAAGCTACAGCTCTGAGACCCCTCCAAGGTGTCTGAGTCTATGAAGGCCAAGCCTTCAGATCCATCCCAGACAATCACAGGATTCTCTGATCTAGTATCCTCAAAACCCAGTGAAGAATTGGGGTAGGAGTAAAGGTGTTTGGGCTGGTCAGAAGCTCAATGGTCCAGTGCGACATGGAGGTGGGAAAGCTCACAAATTTGGGTTCTGAGAAATTTTCATCACCTTGTCCACACTCTTTGGATAGGCTCCTGGATAGACCTGAAGGAAAAGGCGGTAGATGGAAGTTTTGACACCCTGCATTGAGTCTTTTGCAGAAAGGGGGAGTGCAGCCTGGATAAGATTGGCTCCAGACAGAAAAGAAAGTAATGAATGGATGGAGACCTAGGAGCTGAAGTCTTCAGATCTTAAGTGTTGGCTGGATTCAATGTCCTAGAAATTTTGGATGGAGGAGGCAGCGAAGCCAAGTGAGAATATTAGAGAAGTGTTTAATCTTTTGGTTTTTCTTTTTTTTCTGTTTTCACCCTGATGTTTTTCAGATGGTTTCTGAGTGGAGGGGGAAAATTCAGATACAGAACAGGAAGGCAACAAACCTTTAATCACTAATTTGTACCTGCACTCAACCAAGGCTCCGTGGTTGAAGCCAGAACATATTTCACACCACTTTCAAATGTCCTGCCCCAAGACAGAACACACACTGAATGGGTAATCCAAGGTAAGCATTTGATGTCCATAAGAGGAACATTTTTTGAAACCAGTACATTTTTTCAGACATTTTGTAAACCAAATTGTAGTTCTAAAATAGCAAGGAACACACACCTAGAAAGACTTAGAAAAAGATGGAGAAGGCTACTAGGACACTAGTGGATGAAAAAGGGGGAAAAATGCAAGGCCCGAGAGGAATAGAAAGCAACTCTACGGATACAAAATGGAAAATAGAATATGAGGAAAGGAGATTTGCTTAGGTCTTTGACCTCCTTTCTGCCAAGAAATTCTAGTCAACAGAGAGCAAGTACTTATCTCCAAAACACTTGAGCTACTTCAACCACATCTGATTTGTATAGCAGCAAATGAGATCTGGGGTAATCTTAGGCTATGGAGTGGATTACGGGTAAGAGGATGAGCTTGAGCTATGGATCCAAAATCTGAGAAGTGTTTGAAGTCTGATCTGAAATCAAAAGGTTGAGGAACAGATGAAAAAAGACACCAGACAAGTACATTAAAGACTGGAGACAGTCCATTAAAACTACAGCACTCCTAGCTTTAAAATTACTTTTCTGAAGAGGAAAGTAATAAAACAAGCTAAAGGTAACTTACCTGCCCAGCAAAGGAAAGCACAAGTCAACCTATCCTCGAAAACCTCAGAGCAGCGTACTCTTTGGCATCAGTAAAGCTCTGATGGGCTTCACTTACAAACTTGTATTATAGCTGGCTCCGTTTGAGATGCTTGACAGTTTGGGTATGTGTAGGGTGCCACTGAAGCTTTGGAAGCAGGCCTGCTGTTACATCCCTGGTAGGATATAACCCCATACAGCCAAGGTTACTGCAGTAGTGATTAACATGATGGACATCCAACAGTATGGGGTTAAACTCCCAGCACCTCTTAAAATTCAACGGAGCAATGCAATTGACTAAGAGTATACAAGAACGGTGTGCTGCTGTTTTGGGCAACAGCTAGCACATACCACATTCAAATAAATCTCTATACAGCACAGTTCTAAATGCGGTGTTGGTGGTGCTGCGGTAGTGTTGTCACCTCACAGTAAGACGTTGTCCTGTTCGATTCCCAGCTAGAGCATCTTGTGTGTGGAGGCATGCATCAATGGGCATACCTTTGTTGAAGGTTGTGCGCCAGGGCCGGCAACTCGGCACGTAAAAAATCTACTGCCAATCATTAGCGGACCAGAGTTCCGCTGTGGTGACCCCTAACTGGGAAAAGCCGAAAGACACAACAGCACAGTTCTAAATTAATCAACTCCCCAGGATTTCACCCATATCACACTGAGCCTAATGCCTTTCAGTGCAATATTAACAATATCAAGAAAATAACCAGAGTTTTGTGTACACACAGTACTTTTTATGTGGGGAGGGGGAAAATGGTTACTACATCACCACCCCCCTCCAGGCTATAAAAGATATTACCAACAAAAAACTTTACAGCTTGCAGTTAAAATAAGCAAACCTTTAAAATATTCAAAAGGCAGCAATTAACCCTAAGCAACTACCTTTCTAAAGACCGACACAACACAATTTGGTACATAAGAAAAAAGCATAAATTCTTAAGTGAATAAATAAACCAGACACAAGTATTCAAACTTTTAATAAAGTCTTTACTTTCAATAAATTTATGCAATTTCTTTTTCAAGTAAAATTATGGACAGACTATCAACAAATATTTGAAAATAAAACTGACTCAAGAAGGGCAAGAGATGGTCAGAAAAATGCCCAAGATCTAAACTAGAAACTATTTACTTATTGTTGCCTTTACGTCTGGCTTTTCTGTCCAAAAATGGAATTTAAGTCCTTACAGGCAGTACAGTTTTGAGCTCTGTTTCCAAAGTTATCCTCCAACAAGCAAAACAGAATCCCTCGAATCTTCTGAACTTCTGTTACTCAAATTAAGTCAGTCACATTTAAGTCCCCAAACAGTTCCGTGGCTTTAGAATTTTAGATTTAGTCTGTTTACATGGTTATACATTTGGGGAGGTAGTGTAAACAACCTAATGTCCAAGCGCAGCATCAAGTTACATAGCCAGAATCCTTAGAAAGCCCATACCATGAAAGTGCAAAGAAAAAAGACCCACCAAAGAAATAGGATCTTTTCATTTTTTATGGACTCACCTAGAATTCAGGTTGCTCAATCCATCCTACTAGCCACATCTATCTGCAGCACTTATCTACACATTATTTGCAATTCACTTAACTCTCCAAACTAGTTTTATATGTAAAGCCACAAAAACAATTATGGAGATTATCAATAGAGATATATTAAACCTCCAGACACTGGACCCAACCCAGTTTGGTTTTGTCAATGGCAGATCATGCCTACTCAACCTGGTGGACTTCTTTGAGAAGGTCACCAAAGCAATGGATGAGGGCAAAATCGTTCACACTGCCTACCTTGACCTGGTCAAGGCATTTGACAATACCCCACTTGGAGATTAATGACAAACTCAGGTGGTTAGGCACAAACCCGTATGTCACCCAGTGGATAACCTGGCTCACAGACAGGACCCTGGAAGTTAGAATTGGGGAGTACACCTCTACAAAGAGGCCAGTCACAAGTGGAGTCCCCACAGGGATCAGTCCTTGGACCGTTCCTTTTTGGCATTTACTTCCCTGAAGTCAAGGCCAATGTCAGTGGTCTCTGGCTGACTAAATTTGCTGATAACTGCAAATTAGGAGCGGTCATTGAATCTCACACTGACACTAATGTTCTCCAGGAGGGGCTGACACAAACTGGCGGAGTCATTGACTAAAACTAAATGCCAAGAAATGCATAATAGTATCCCTTGGGAACTCATCCATCCCTGGTAACTATCATATTGACAATACACCCCTTAGAGATGACCCAGTAATCAGGGACTTATGGACACAGATAGTAATCTAGCCTTTGATCATCACGTGTCCACAGTGGTGAGGAAATCATTCTATGTTGTGCAACTTATAAACAAAGGTATGGCATCCAAGTCCAAGGAAGTCACTGTTCCACTGTATTCAGCATTCATCAGACTTATCGAGTACAATGCCCCCCTTTGGTATGCACCCAACCAGGCATATCCAACAAGTGGAATGCCCACAGAGATTCCGGACAAAAAGAATATAGAGCGCAAGTAATATGTCCTATGCAGACCGCCTCAAGGCCCTATGCCTGTATTCTGTCTCCTACAGGCTTTTGAAGGGAGATCTATGCCTGGCATATAGGGCATTGTCAGACTCCACTCTGATGGGTCTCCTGCATATCCACAAAACAAACAGTACCAGAATTACCCGTTTTAAAGACAAACCTTGCCTTGGTACAAATAGGACCTGCTGGAGAAATAGGTATGTATCCCACTACCCTGCCTATGGAACAGGCCTCCCCATCCATGTGAAGCAGAGTTCCTCCCTAATCCAATTCAAGTGCAACTTGGACAGTTGGATGGGAAAATGGAAATTCATCTCTGGTTTGTCACCTATGTCTCTGATGCAAACAGGTAACCTATAAATGGTTCATCTTCCAGGCCCATGCTTACACTTATCAAGGGTATCAGAACTTGTCAGAGATTTCGGATGCATGGCTAGACTTAAAAAGGACCTTGTGGTCGTTAGTGTAGTTAACACCTATGAACTTAAATGCAACAGGGTTATCAAAATGTAGTAAAGAATCAGACAAACTAATGTAGAATACAATGCACTTCTCAGTCGTATCAAATTGGTTCTCAGAGAGCAGCTGATGCATGGGAACAGACTACCAAATTACATCAAAGCAAGCACTAGTTTAGATATTTTTAATAACAGTCTTGACACTTGTGAAGACAACTGTTTTGGTATATTGGCAGGCTAGAAGGGCATTAATATCAATGCTTGAAATATTTGTAATGCATGTATAACAGTTGCAAAATATGCCTCCAACCTTCCACACTGATCTCACCATTGCCATGCTCTCAAACTGCAGTGATTGGAATTACCGCAGTATCTGACTTTCTTCCAACTATTTACACCATCACTTCTTATTCATAAACCTAGTAGCTGTCCCTGTCTCACCAGCATCAATGAACCCTCATCCTCAACAGATTTCTACTTTCTTATAACATTTACTACAGCTAGCTAAAGTACATAATACTCCAAGAGATTCCCTATATTCAACATATGTTGCTAGGCTATGGTACTCCTTCCCTTTATCATCAAGACAGAATCTCTCCACATGCTCCTTTAAAAAAAACATCTAACTACACCTTGTGGACTCCTGGCTCTGCAGTTGTTCCTCGTCAGGTTAACCCACATCTAGTTTCTCCCCAATCACTTCCTGCGCTCTCTCTCCTCCTCTACTTACAAATTCCCAGCCATACCTCCTTACATTCTACCTTGCACCCACTATGCTCAACTCATCCACGACATTTTCCCTCTCTGTTCTCTAAATATACAGAATCTTCACTTCATTTTCTTCTCCCTGCCCCCTTCTCAGCCTAATATTGTCCTTCACTCTCGCTAACCACAGTAAACCAAAAATTTAGTCCAATGGAAATCTATATATTTTTATCTGTTATATACTATACATTTTACAATGTCATCTTGTATTGTTACACACTGCACATATCTTACTGTCATTTATATTTATAATCTGTGCTACAAACATTTTGCTACCACTGCTGTAACTACTCTGTAACCTGTATAATATGTTACTTTTACATTGATCTGAAATAAATACTGTACCATTTAGAGCTTTCCTCCTCTGGCCTCCACTGCAATTAGGATGACCCAGTTGGCTATTCTAGTTAACAAGAGCAATAAATTAAATATGAAGCCAGGTTTGTTTCACTTAGTAGATTTTCACAGAAGCCAATGCAAAGTTAGACAACTTTATATGCTCACCTATTACACTTTCAATAAAAAGGCAAGGATAATATGATCTTTTAACTGCAAATATTCTGGGAAGGAAAATGCATAAACAAGATTTGTATTATTAAAATTTGAATGCTTTTGGCTGGTTTATTAGTTTAAGCTTTTCTTTTTTAAAGGCTTAACAGATTAATGGTCATCAATACTGGCATCCTTAGCCCTAGAAAGGGTTTGGGGGTCTGTTAGAAGACATCTCCAGGGATCAGTGGACCTGTTTTGTATGAGGTGTGGGGACCAGCAACATGCCCAAATGTTAACTGCTAACTTCCTAAGACTCACCCCGAAAGAATATTTCCAAATGGTGATCAAACAGGTAAACCAGGCTGGTGGTGTTTAAGAAACCATTACATCTACTTGGCGGCAGGAGGAACGAGCATATTTAGTATGTTTTTTAAGTGCATTTATCTACCTACTACTCCATTCCTACTTTCACGTGACCTCTTATACTTGTCTTTTTGCCCTCATGAGTTCCTATATGGATTTTCTTCACACACTGTGGCTGCCCATTCCATAAGTCACAACACAGAGTAGTACGTTAGTAAATGCAGGGAGTAGCTGTTGCTACATTTTACTGCTTGTATTTTTCTCCAATACCCTTCTAGGAAAGTAATTAGTCCTTCACCACATCACCTGCCAATGCTGTTGGTCCACAGTTCTAAGACTTTACCACCTCCACTTACAAGGTAATCACACTTGCAGTCTTCCAGTCTTAAGACTTGAGTTGGTCAGCAACCTGTTGAAAATCTACTGGGAATGTGCCAACATACTGGCCAGAACAGCCCACTAAGTTCCTGTGATTTATTTCTCTCATTAAGGCAAGCATCTTCCCCTGGTATCTGTCCCATTATTCCCACCACACTGTCCTACTACTTCCCAAACATGGCAGTTTTCCTTCATGAAGAATGAAGAAAGTACTCTACACCACCTGCATTCTCCCAATTTTCCATGATCCCTCTTACAACTGGTCAGGTCTAGCCATCCTATCCTCATACCTGTGTATTACACCTAAAAGGTTCCCTTGATACCACTTCTTTTTATTTAAACACCTTGAATTATCACTTAAGACACAGGCAAACATACGGTTATGTAAAAGAAAGCAAACCATGTTAACGTGCACATTTACAAATCTACATCACATTTATTCTTCTAATAAAATCAACCCAACATTACACAGATTGATCAACTCCTGCCTTCCCTTAAATGTCACTACTCATCCAAAACATTATTCTGCATGTACTGTTTCCATAATTTCCATTTTATGTAATTTGCTCCTACCCTTTTCTAAATATCCCACTTCCAGTTTTTACATGTTACAATACTCACCATTTTAAATACCGTTGGTTTAGACTTTGATTTCCAATTTCAATTAGATTCTTTTTTGACAGCCACCTGAATTAGTTAACAAGGCCTTGCAATGGTCTAGGCAATTCAGATCCAGCATCCCAGCTCAAAAAATTGTTTCCTTAGTTACACACATTTGCTCATCCAATATTTCTGACAGCACTGTGTAGGGAGATTTTAAAGTCTGCCAACTGATTATAACCCCAAAATATATGTTCCCAGTTACCTCTCTCCCATCACACCCCCATTTGTAATCTACCAGAGGAAAATTCTTTGGAGTCTGCTTGGGGGGGGGGGGGTATAAAAATACCTATGCAAACACTTCCCAGCAAATATCTTCTAGCCTTTGTTACATATATTTGGGATATACACATATGCTCTCCCACTGTTTCTTTGTGGGATGCTTATCCAGTCTCTCTTCTCAGTCTTTTCTAACCTCTTCTGATTGATTCCTATAGTTAGAGCAATATTTATATGCCCTACTAATTATCCCTTTAACACGATCTTCTGTTCTACAATCAACTAAAAACTCTACTAGAGCAGGTGTTTCACTTACAATTTCCCTATCCCTTTCTCTTCACCTATACTCTATCAATCCCTGACAGGGAAGGAACACTAGCCTGCAGTCCAAATGTTTTGCCTCCTCTCATTTTATCTTTCTCCCTCGAGTTATTTCCACCCAATACCTTGATTCCTTTGCTAGTTATCTCCAGTAAATTCCAGCCCTGTCTTGCCTATTCTTTGTACCCCTAAATGCGGTCATCCCTATTGGCAGAATCTTTCCATTCCTGTGTTGGCTTAGTTCTTAGAATACCTTCTGCTACTTTATGAATATAATATTCTGTATTACTGCTATTCTCCTTAAGGATATGCAACCAAAATCCCACTTTCTCCTTATTCACTTTGAACTATAATTTTCTGCTTGTGCTATGTATATGACAATTGACTGTAGTTCTAAAACATCCCTTCAAATCAGGTAATCCTACACACATTGTTCTATTGGGAGTATCAACTTATCACACTTGATGCTTGCCTTCTTGCCCACCAAGACAGAATTCTTCTAATTACTATCCACAACTTCTCCTCTGGTTGATAAAAATATGCCTGACCTGTACATAAACCTAAAAGGACAAATACTTTATCTGCTTGTATCTTGCATATCCATACACAAGAACTTCCAGTTTTAGTTTTTGTATCATCTTTTTAGTCTCCTCCTACATATCCTTAGCTGCCATAACAGAATCCTCTAACCCATACTCCTAAATACTTTGCTTTATTATGTCTCCATAAATATGGGTATTACCAAACTAAATTGTGTGAGAGTACATAGTTTATAGCTACAGCCTTTTGTCTTCATTAATTTTACATCATGAAAAGACTTTAAACTATTTCAGAATGTTCCACAACACTGGCTGAGATGTCCTTTCTTGGTTTTATCACTTACAAAATATAACCTGCAAATAAAGCCAGCTTTTTTTTTTTAATACCATAATGATTACATCCTTGAATTTCCAAGTCCCTTATTTTCTTACCAATGGCTCTAAAAATACTGCAAAGGGAAAAGAAGACACCCCTACCTAGTTTTTCTGTTCAAACATACCAGAGAGGAACCCTACCACTTTTAAATTTTTGCCTTCAGTACTTTGTATATCCTAACATTATCAGGGAATGCAAATACTTTCATTGCCCTACTCAAAATCCCAGCTTAATCTGTCAAATGCTTTCTCTGCATCAAGACTTACCAACAGCAGTATTTTCTTACATTCTGCCTCCTTCTGATCATAATTATTCTATTAATGTTGACAAATATTTGCCTCCCCTCCAAAAAACCACATTGATCCATACCTAACAATTCTGGCATTCTTTTAGCTATTATAGACAAGACTTTATAATCACAATTTAAAAATGAAATAAGCCTATATGAAGCTAGGTCTGATGGGTCTTTAAAGTATTATAGCCACCACAGCTTTCTTTCAGGATGCTAGTGATTTCTCTTTGAAAATACTGTTAAACAAAACTGTCCAGATTGCATCACTTTCTTCCCTCCTAGCTTCCAAACTTCCACAGAAATAACATCATTTTTATCTCATATCCTTCTATCTTGACTGTTAAATTGTTGAGCCTCCTCTACTTCTAGCCTTGACATACCCAAGTTTTCCTTAAGTATTACCATTTGTGCCATTTCTTGATTTCTACATTCCTATGCTTTATACATATTTTCATAACATTTCCAAAATATCTCTAATACCTCAACAGGATATCTGGTTATTTTTCTTGTTATAGGCTCACTAAGCCTGGCAAAAACCCTTTCTACGCTCCATTGCCCAAGTTGAGCTGAAACCTTTTGTGGTCTGGAGTTACCAAAAACTGCTTAACAGCATTCTTTCTAAACTCGTGCATATTAGCTAGGTATCTCTTATTTTCTCTTTAGCTCTCTGCAACTGTGCCTGTTCTTGTTCTGAGAGATCCCCCTTATTCTGCAATACTTTTACCTTTGTCAGCCCCTCTAAATAAAAGAAAAAGCTTTAGTAACAAGAGTTATTTCCACTAACTCCATTTTCATTTCATACCACTCACTAGCTATAACTTCTAAAGGAATTTCTATCCCTAATAACTTTTGAAAATTTCACTACCCATAGATGCCAGAATCAGAGCGAGGGGGAGGGAACACCCCCCCCCACCTTTACAGCTGCAAGACCTGTAGCAACATAGGGACGCACGCTAACAAATTTAAACACTTTGCGTGGAATCACATCATTGCTGCCAGACTCACCCATGGTAAGAAGTTCTCTCTATGCAGGCTGTGCTCCGTTTACTGCTTATGCAGGCTGTGCTCCGTTTACTGCTTATGCAGGCTGTGCTCCATTTACTGCTTATGCAGGCTGTGCTCCATTTACTGCTTATGCAGGCTGTGCTCCATTTACTGCTTATGCAGGCTGTGCTCCGTTTTGTGAGTCTCTTTACTACGTTGAGTAATTTCACTTGGTTATGATGGCATATTTAGCACTAGAATTTAACTATAAACTAAATTGTTCTGAGTAAGTTAACATGTTATGAAGTATTCCATACAGTTTAAAATACTGAACTAGCTTTCTGCGTTTTTTCAATTCCTTACGTTATACTTTCACATTGTACAAGTATGTGCACCACTACAAAGGAGTGCCATTCCTGGATTTTGCATTCTCAGATTTTTAAAAGTTTTGGGTAGCGTCCACAATGAAGGATAATCTAAATCTATGCTGAGCTGGTAAACAATGTGTTCAATGACAATGGCTTCTCTCAGTGCAGTTACATCTGTCTGGCAGAAGAATGCCCAGAGGTGTTCTTTGCATTAAACCATTGTAAGGGGTTATTCATTGGATAATCTCAACATCCAGGTCAGGGGAAAGTTACCCACAGGGCGATCTGCTTGGAAATGACAACCAGAGCATGCAGCACTCTCTCTAAACTTTGTTGACAAGTGCTGTCACACCTTTTTCCCAGAACGGAAGCCAAAGACGAAGACCTAAATGCAGGACCTTTCTTTTTTCTCTCTTTTCTGCACTGAACTGTTATCAGAATGCAGAGAATTAAGATTGTTGTGCTTTATCTGAAGAACATCCAAAATAGTACGTTTAATGTTTATTAAAAAATACTTATGTTCTTGGAGAGTAGAAACTATTACAAATACTTCAGTGGGAATGTGACTTTTGTTTTTACCTGTAGGTTCAGTAAACTTTTGAATCAGAGCTGACGTTTTGCAGGATATTGTAGTAGCCTACTTGTTTTTCTCCCTGTCACTTTGTAAATATCAGTGCGACTTCCAAAGAGGGCTGGGTTAGCCAGTCTTGTTGCAGAACTGTGAATTCAAACAGATAAGGTCAATCTTTCTACTATCCATTCAAAAATCATTTTCCCAATTTGCACTTGGAGTCGGGGTGTCACTTCGACAGTGCTAATCCCAGTTTACATTAATTTAAAAATCACTGACGCAAGCCTCGGTGATAATTTCCAGTGTAAAATGACATGAAATGGTTTCCTGACCATTGAAATCTACTGGAAGTCATACACACACACTTCCTACATCGGTAGTTCATTAAAAAATTGTTTTCATGAGAAAACACCAGAAAGAGAAAGTTAGGTATTAAACTCTTATTTCTTTAAACTAAGAGAAATTTTATCAGCAAATATTTTAAACGTAAATTAAGCCAACAACCACCCAGTTTAAGATGTGTCCTGATTTTTTAAAGGTTTTAAAGCTACATCAGAAGTCTATACACAGGTTCTGTGAACAGCAGAATCTTTAGATGGTAATGCAGAGCCAGTAGTCCTGGACATTTGCAACAACACACACTGACTCTCTTATCCCATGTTGGGACACAGCTTTGGGGAAATATCTTGAAAGGAAATTAGACAAATGTATTTAAAGCTGTTTTTATGTGCTCAAGACACCCCACTAGTAAAGCAATGCTAGATTATATCCAGTTTATCTAACAAAGTGTAGGCAGGAATGCGTGTTAAGCTTCTGTGCAAAGTGCAAGCACCCTGGAGGGGCTGTGCACTTAGAAAGTAATTTCAACACAGTTTTGGAGAGTGTTAGATTGTCTAGTCTTGGCAGCCTAAATTGCAACTGACACGGAAATAACCGATAACTACGATCCCCTACCATTCCTACCCCATTCTGGCAAATCAGTGAGAACAAATTCACTAAATAATGATAGCCCTTTAAAGTTTGTCTTCCTATCTTTTTTGGAAACGCATAGGAACACAAAACACTATTTTAGCAAATGTGTCCCTGGTTTTGGACCTTTGCCCTCCCCAAATAAATTTTGGCTTTTTCCAGATATCTTCTGCTGTGAAATTGACAGATTTAGCTGTGTCAAGTGGATGGTGCAGTGGTAGCGTTGTTGCCTCAGAGCAAGAGGTTCACTGGTTTGATTCACAGTCTGGGTGTCTTGTGTGTGTCCTCCCTGCGTTTGTATGGGTTTCCTCTGGGTGCTCTCGTTTCCTCCCACGTTAAAAGACATGTCTGGAGCATTTCTCCCTGGGCTGTAAATAAATAAAATTTTAAAGTAGCTGACAGCTTCAGGGGAAGAGAAGTTTAGTGCTGCTTATTCAAAGTCTGTTTGTATTGCTGGCAGTAGTCTTACTTTTGCTGCAGAAGCCTGTGCACGTTCTACACCCACAGTATGCAGATGAATCACTGATATTCTACGTGCTGTACTTTAGAGGGAGTGGACGCTGCAGTCCTGTGAATGACGTTCTTTGGAGGAGTTACCTAGTAACTATGAACCTGTTATCAGTTTGTCATCCATTCCCTATTGCAATATTACTAGCTTATTTTTTAATGTAACATAGGCAATTTATTCTTCAAGGGCAACATACACTTTGTACATGAAATAATAAAATATAAAGTTGTTTCCTAGCAGCCAACCTCTTCATTAGTTAGAGATCCCTTTAATGTGGATTTAAATGACTGAATTCTGCACAGAGTTTGCATATTTACTGATACTGGTGGATTGTACTGACAGAAGTTTGAGTGGCCTTTTATGTTTGAAATTTTCTGAAATGGGTAGTTTTGTCATTAGTTCATACATTTTGTTTCATTGCTTACTAGAAGACTGTTCAAAACTACAAATTTAGAACACATTCTAACTGGTGCTGTATTATACTAGGAATATAATTTAATACAATCAGGAAGGTGAATCAAAGAATGCATACATGTATGCATGGCCCTAAAAATGTGTTTGAAAACAGCCTCGAGGAAAGTGTGAAAGGCTCAAAATCATAGGCAAATTTTAAACTTTACTCATTACCAAAGCAATGGATGAAGGTAAAACATTTTACACCACATCACCTTTACCTGGCCAAGCCTTTTGACACAATCCCCTACTCAGGTGTAGTACAAAAGATGAATAATGTAGGAGCAAACACTTGCATCACTAGCTGGATTGCCAACTTGCTGCTCACAGGAAGCAGGAGATCAAAATAGGGGAAGAAACCAGTTACCAATGGAGTCCCCAAGGGTTCGGTACTGAGACTTTGTTTGGCATATACATCTCAAAAGTAAAAGGAAATACTAAAGGGCTTTGGTCGGCTAAGTTTGAGATGACTGCAAGCTAGGATCAGTTACTGAATCCCCAAATGACAACCATCATGCAGGTAGGTTTCTTCCAAATAACTGGTGTCAAAATCATGACAATGCCCTCTGAGAACTGACCCAATTGTTTGGCATTTGGTAACTTGTGTGTACAGTGACCTAACTTTTGACCAATGTGTCCAGAATCATAAGAAAGCCTTTCTATATTGCACAGCTTATAAACAAATTGATTGTGACTAGATCTACATATGTTCTTGTCTCCCTTTACAAAGCTCTCATTAGGTCAGTCATTTTGTATAATGCATGGGGCTGGACAGATGCATGCCAAAGTGGGCAACATTTGGAATACCTTCATAGATACCTTACTAAAAGGATACAAGTCCTAAACAATAGGTCTTGCATGGACCACCTCAAAGATTTATTACTATACTCCGTATCCTACAGAGCGCTTGGAGGTGACATATGCCTGGCATACAAGGCATCCTCCAACCTAATACAGATGGACCTACTGACAATCAGCAAGCCAAATGGCATCAGAAATACTTAGTCCAGGCATCTAAACTGAATGTTGTGGAGAGATGGATATACATCCCAGAGGCTACCACTGTTCCAGAACAGACTATACATACAAAATAAAACAAAGCTCATCTGTCCATATTCAAATGCAACTTGGATCCAAGGATGGGTAATAAAAAATGTACTCCAGGATGGCCCCTCATGCCACTAAAGGATAGAGGCAGTTCCTAAATGCTGCATCCCTTACATGGGTCCCCTTAAATTATCTATGGTATGATCACAGTTATTCTCACTAGGGCTAATACACAATCAGCCATGGGATAGGTAAAACCAATCAGAAAACGTTAATTCAAGCACCAAAAGGAATTGGCTAAGCTTAAAATGTCCTCCAAGTAAACCTATATTGTGGTAGCAAATAGTTATAAAAATTGCCCTTTTTAGATCACTAAGTGACCCTCTCACCCTCCGCCCCCCAGTCTTCAACAGCTTCCGGTGGCTATGTCACTACCCTTTTCTTAAATTCCCTGATTTTTTATTAGGTAGGTGGGAAGTACCAGTCTCTCATTTGTACTTCATTTCCTTGCATTTTTATCCTAGTTGTTAATGGCACATGATCTGAAATAGCTATTAGATGTGCGTGTTGAAGCTTTCAATTAAATCCACGTGTTCCTGTGAAATTTTCTGTCTAGTCTACTCCACTGATTGTACCTTGGAGAATAATATTCTAATTCTCCAAGTTCCTACTACTGAATTCACATGTTCCACATAATATTTTCATGAATTTCTTCAGAAATCTATCCTCGTTATATTTTCTCTTCCAAGTCCCTCTGATACATCTTCACTGTTGCAAATCAAGTTCCAGTCCCTCCCTGTAACACTCCCTGCTGAAAGGTGATTTCTCCCAAAATTTACTTAAGCTCCATAACAGCAGTTTTAATGAATATACACACAGCCAGTGTAATCCTCCTCCTTTGCCAGCAGTCCCCTTAATAGCACAAATCTTTCCTTGCTATCTTTTTTCACCTACCACTAATGGAGCTCCTCTAGCAATTAGTACAAGTATCCCCCACCGTCCTTTGTCCCTAACAGTGTACTTATCAATCCTGATTTCCTTTATTATATTCACACTCACTTTTTCCAAATATGTCTCCTGTTGCACTATTATTCGTACTCTGCATTTCTTAACACAATTCAATACTCTTACCTTTTTTTTTGTCGATACTTGTAAAGCCATTCACATTCCAAAATATGTTAAGTGTAGCCATTATGCTAAGTAGCAATTACCACCACTCTTTATGACAGCTTTTTAAATACCTATTTCCACAGTTTTTGTGTTACATGGACCTACTAATGTTTGGCAAATTTACCCTTTATACCAGGGGTGTCCAACCTTTTAGCTTGCCGGGGCCGCATTGAGTGAAAAGAAATGGTCTTGGGGGCAACATATAAAATATATCATATAGTTAACTCTTTTGCTGCTGTGGCCGACCAAAGTCAACATCCTGGCTGTACTGCAAGTGCATTCAACCAATGAATAAATGTAATAAATGCCTAATATTTCCCTTAAAATTCTCATTCTTAATCTAACAGCTAAAAAGCATTTTGGTAAAAATTTTTTTTTTTTTTTTTTTTTTTTTTATAACAAACCGGTACGGAACCCTTCAATTTTTATGAGATCATGCGGTGGTGGTGCTGCGGTAGCGTTGTCGCCTCACAGTAAGACGTTGTCCTGTTCGATTCTCAGCTAGAGCGTCTTTGAATGGGCATACCTTCGTTGAAGGTTGTGAGTCAGGGCCGGCAACTCGGCACGTAAAAATCTACTGCCAATCATTAGCGGACCGGAGTTCTGCTGTGGCGACCCCTAACAGGGAAAAGCCAAAAGATACAACCACCTATTGATTTTGCTGGTTTCTTAAAAGATGTTTTATTGCACATAGGGAAGAAGCTCTAACTGAAACACAGACAGCCTAGGTAGATTTATCAGTCCAGGTGCTGGAGGAGCCAATGATGTGGGAAGAGGAATGATGAGGTAAAAGGCTGCTCACTTTTTGGAGGGAGGAGGGAGCAGAATGTGACATGTTCAAGGAGCCACCCAGGACACAAGACCTGGTGGTGACGCTATAGCTATAACAGTCATCAGTCAAGTTGCTAGATGGCTGGGCATAATAATACAGGGCATACTATATGAGGAGGTGGCTCCCCATGACATCCCTGTGCAACCACCATGTGATGTATAGCACACAAGTATAGAGGGCGAGTAGGGACACACTCATCCGCACAATTATTGCACCTGTGCACGTCCTGTCTACTGTTTGAACTTGGATGTTACTAGTCCCTTGGGCTGAGAAACCTTCTCATTTGGAGGGAGACGCTCCTTGGGAGGGGACAAATCCAAGGTAAGCTTCCAATAATGTGGGCATCATTAAGAGTGTCAGAGGTATGGGAAATGCCAGGAACTAAAGTCAGCAGTAGATGCCCAAAAAGCATCTAGGTATAACAAAGATTTTTCATATTGCTATTCTTTGCAATCATGATGTCAACTCTAAGATGCAGATTTGTTACAGTATGAAGACCAGAGTGATCAGTAAAACTCAAGAGATCCGCACTGGTATTTATTTGTCTGAGCATAGTAAAGAGCATCAGTGCCATTATCACAAGAACATGATGGGGAATCAATTATCTTTAAACCTCCAAATACTAACTGCTTTCTGTTTGGCCATTTCTACTTCCTGTACATAAATGGCTATATATTTCCAAAACATTGGCTATAGTCCCAGGACATTTCCAATACATGGTACTGGAATAATTCCCTATAATAAAACTCATACTCAGTCTGTGCTCTCAGTTCCAAATGAAAAGTGAGTCTTGAATTTTAATTACAAAACAAAATTAAATGGCAACTTTTATACTACAGTACTCACTTCTGTACTGAAATGCATCTTCTTTTTAGGCCCAGTGTTACAGCAACACTAGGTATTTAGGTCATTGATAAGATTTCTTTTTAACAATGTTTTACAGAGGTAATTTATCAATATCTTATTACCATACTGGCCTAGATATGACGCTGCCTACAAATGTCAATATCCCTACAGCACTCTTCCTGGTATAATTATAAAATTATCAGGACAAACAAGAGAATATTCTGCTTTATACAGCCCACTGCATGAGCTAACAGAATCTAGAAAAAAGGCTGCATGTTCTCAAATACATAAATGTCTTCTTAAACAAGTAAAATAACCGTATGCTATACATTTAAATTGACAGTAAAAACCATAGTCTGAAGAACAGCTATTTTAGATATGATTTCAGAAGACACCCTAATGATAGGATTCGGAGATATACTTAGCTGTCCACCTGAAAATTATGAAATGAATATGAAAAAACAGTAACCAATGTGTATGTGGTAATATTAGCGGTACCTAGTCATACAGGACCAAATTTCTGACTCTCTTGAAATTTTCTAACAAGTTTCACAGGAAAATATGCCAGAACTCTCACTCCAGAATGTACTTTGTTAGTGATTTCAAATACAAAGACATACACAATTGTATCTTCATGCAGTGCGAGTCACTGCTAGAGTCTAACTTTGGTAGGAAGAGCAACCATAAATAATCCACCAACATAAAACTTCCTTAAGAAAAATAAGCATGTTTTTTATTTCTGAAGCAATATCATAAAATCGATATATTCTGATGTATTGCATTCCTCTGAGCAAAAGTCATACCACCAACCCTAATGGAAATAGTTTATAATGCAGCAACTGGACTTTTAAGCATGCCAAATAATCCATATGTCACAATCCCTTTGATTTATTAAAATTTTCAGGGAATTATAACATGGTGTTTTGACAAAAAATTCAGCTTTCTACACTTAAGGCTGATTGCTACTCATTTGTTCCCCACTCAGAGCTCGGAGATACCAGACATTCTTCGAATATCCGTACAGTTGACAGCCATGTCAGTCCAGTATAACACTCTCTCTATGCACGCGTACACACACACACACACACACACACACACACCTACTCTCATGCACACAAACATTTAGCTTTCATGCATGCACTCACGCCACACTTACCTATTAATACAGTTAGGTGCTGTCCCTTTCAAAGGCGACGGCAAATCCATACACGAATCCCTCGGCACGAAACAAACAAAATGGGAAGAGTGCTTTGGTGCACACACACACACCAGTGTTGCAATTACAGGTCACGGGCGTGGAAAACAAATGAAAAAAGTGTTTTGGCACATGCATACACTGAAGTTGCAGTTAAAGGTCGCGGGCCGCATGGAAGAGCTCTGTGGGCCGCAGGTTGGACAAGTCTGCTTTATACAGTTGTTAGCCATCAACATTTGAACGTATGTCACATTTTACAAGACTATGTTTTAATGAAAACCTACAAATAAAATAAAAAACATCCCGGTAACCTATTGACTTGAAACAAACACAAAACTATGTGCATCATCAAATGATGAATTTTAACCCCCAACAGGGATAGTCTTAAACAGCTGCATCTAGAGGCATTAACGCCTATGTGGTGTGTAATGTCATACCTCTTTGCAGCCTTGCATTTTTGAGCATTTTTCTGAAAAATAAACTTAAAAAGCATAAAACGAATGTTTTGTGAAGAGTAAAAGCTACTAAAACTGCACAAACAGCAATGTTATCAGTAAGTACTCTTTATAGTAATAGTACAATTCATGGTCTTTCCATAAATACTATTATAGAATGCACTCGATCCCCCAAATTATATATTTTTTTGCTAAACTTTTACAAATTCTCATGTCCTGCAGACTGTAGAACCCAGATATATAATGTTAGAACGTTTAAGCAGAAATAAGCTTTCACATGAAGAAATTCCTCTAGGTGTGCATGTTTAAGATTTATAGAAATATGAAAACATATACTTAACTGTGTAATTAACAATATAAATACTGAATATCTCTAAAGATGTGCAACCTACAGTACAAATATCGAAGACAGTTTTATTCATCATCCAAGGTATCACCTGATGTCTTACAACAGTTTGTAAGTCACTTGGTCTTTGAAATACACACAAATATTGCATCTTTCATAATCACAAACCAGCAATATTTCAGGGTATAGTGTGATAAAAATGGACATTGACATTTCCATGTCTCCCACCATGACATATACCATACCCCTCAACATCTAGGGCTCTCAGTTATGAAAATATGAACACAAATATGAAAATAAGTTTCAAACAGTGATTAATTTCTCCACTGCACCACATCCTACATTAACAATGTTAGTGTCATTTTAATAACTCATACTTTCTATTATTCGCTGGTAAGTTGCTTAAAGAAGCCAGACTCCAAAAAGTTCTGGAAGCCATACGGAGCTATGGGTGTGAACTGGAAATTTACTAAAAAAGGCATTTCAGGCTTGAATGAGTAAACATAATATGGTTATCCATGCTAAACTGCATGTTACTGCCTATGCTCCTACTTGCACTAAATGCAGACTTGTAATTGTCTCAACTTTATTCTCCTCACAAATGTGAAAAATAGCTTATATACTTTCAGGAAACCATAAACTTTTAGCCTTAAGAAAAAGTGCACTGGCTATCTTTAAATAGACGTGAATTACACATTGTTCAACTAAATGCATTATAAAGTATTTAACTAGAAAAGCTATTTCTCATTGACTACCAAAAGTTTCACACTTTTTATTGAATTGCTCGTCCTCATACCTTTTAATTTTACGTTTCTCTCATTAAACAATGTCCAGAGCTCTCTGGTTACTGTTCATCTTTAGTCACTTATTTCATTGGAAACATTAACAATGTACTTCTCCACTGACCCTGAACATTTGCTAAAACTGTCCATAACACTGTAGTCTCATTAAAAAAAACACTTGCATAAACAAACTAGTCAGATTAAATCCAGTGGTATTAATGCAGATATTCAACTATGCAAAAGTAAGAGAAAACCTTTCAACTGTATATTATTATACAGTGCACTTTTATTCCTCATCCCCCACCCAATAGCCCAAGATTACAGCCCATTAACTCAAACGCGCTTCTGTCCAGTGTTGTCTTTTTACACTGAACCATTAGCTTACATTCCTTAAAACAAAGAAAAATAGCACTGGTTTACTTTAGTATTTTCAGTGTCAGTATAAGTTATGCACTTACCATGTTTCATCTGTGTTGTCCATTTTCATTCTTCGACTAATGGGTTTAGATCTAATCCTCTGATCAGACTTGGCCATTATACTAGCTCGTGGCCTCCAACAAACTCTCAAGTGCCTTCCCTACTCATAATGCACCACCCCTAACACCTCAGATTTTGTCTGCAGCTTGGACAGGAATACTATAATGATGTGCCATAACTGGAGTTCAACAGAAAGGACATACGTGTCCTAGAAGTGTCTCACTCCTCCAGAAGTCAGTCAAGAGAAATAGTGGGGGATGGTGGGTGGGAAATTGAGGAAGAATGAAAATGGACAACACAGATGGAACGTTATGGTACGTGCATAACTTTTTTATCCAATGTTGCCAGTTTTCATTCATTCCTCAACTAATGGGACAGAGTCTCCAGCTAGCTAAATTCCTAGGTGGACTCTAAGGATATTCCTGAGTATGGTTGAGCCAAAGGCTGGTCCTCCCCTTGAGACCAGATCTAGTTTGTAATAAGTGATAAAGGTATGAGGATCTGAACAAGTTACAGCTGCACATATATTGCCCATAGAAGCTCTAGATTGGAATACAGCAGAAGTTGCCATAGATCTGGTTGAAGTGGCCTTTTAATGGTTTTGGTAAAGGGAGATTCAATTTGTTAGATAAATTAAATGCAATCCGTCAACCATCTAGCTAGAGTTACCTTTGTAACAGATTTGTCCAATTTATTATGTGCAAAGGAAACAAACAGCTGATCTGTCTTTCTAATCTCTCGTTCTGTGCAAGTAAAAACATAATTGTCTATGAACATCCAGTAAGTGCACCATATATTCCCCTTTATTTGTAAATTTTGGAAAGAACACTGGCAAATTAATGGATTGGTTGATACTTTCCTGACCTGCATCCTTAGGAAGGTAGCATTGGTACATAATGCAACCTTATCCTTATGAAAAATAAAATATGGAAGCTTAGAAGATGCTTTAATTTCTGTCATTCTTCTAGAAGATGTAATTGCAACTAAAGATAGCTTTCCAGGTCAAAAATTTAAGATCACATTTAGCTGCAGGTTCAAAGGGAGAATAAATTAAAGCTTGCAGTACCAAATTTAAATCCCATGGTGGTATGGGGTCTTTATAAGGGGGTGTTAAAAGAGTACATCTCAAAAAACCCTTGCACAGTTTAGAGTAAGCCAGTGAAGAATTTCGGAATCCCACATGAAAGAGACTGCTGCAAGATGAACAGTTTATGAACTAGCACCTTCATTAAATAAACTGACCAAAAATTCTAGAATAGATTGAATTGGAGCGGAGAAGGGGTCTGATTTTGATCTGCCCAAAAGACAAACCTTTTCCACTTACTCCTGTAGTTTCCTAGTAGGTAGTTTATGGAAAAAAGTATGGCATAGACAGGGGAAGAGCGCACTGCCTGGCTACTGAACGAATTGGAGAAACCATGCTGTTAGCTTGAGATTTGAGATATCAGGGTGAACCATTGCCTGTCGGGTGAGACAGATCATCTGGAATTGGATCCAGAATCCAAAGTGGATATAGTAGATGAGGCCAAAGGAAGAGAAACAAAAACTGCAGAGGCCAGTAAGGTGCAATGAGGATGACTTTGCTCTTCAACTGGGCTGCATTCTGCAGGATAGAATAATTGTGTAAAATCTTACCATAACCATAGATGACCTTTTCTTCCACGTTGCAGTATTCATATCATGAGGGATATACTAGCCTAGGTGACCCGAACATCCAGCCAGTATACCAAAGACTTAAGCTACTGCAAGGTTGAATCCACCAAAGCAATTTCTTCTTTAAGCAGGGAAAAAGTGGAAGGACAAACTCTAGTAGATGAGCATGCTGGGACCAGAGTTTTCAGGTACCACTGGAACCTTCGCATGTGGAGTCTGGCTAGGGACAGCACTGGTATAACCAAAGCCATGAACCCTAGCATCTTGAGGAATTCCCTGGCTGTCGGAGAGAACACAGGACGTGTGCAGAGCCTGCACCTTTTGTAAAGGCAGGAATGTCATCATAAGTTCTAGTCCTTATCCTGCAACCTAGGAACACCTGGTCCTCAGGAGAAAGGGAAGACTTGCTGTAATTGAAGGTGAATCCCAGACTGAAGCAAAGAGGTGGTGGTTTGAAAGTTCTGTTGCAAAGTGTCTGATGTTCTGCTTGAATGAGCAGGTTGTCCAGGTAAGGGTAGATGAGAATTCCCTGGAGTATGCAAAAGGCAATGACCGGAGCCAAACACTTTGTGAATACCCTTGGAGCCAGGCAGCCCAAAGGGCAAAGCACAGGAAAGAAAAATGAGAGGAAGCAACAGAAAAACACAAGAACTTCCTAAATAGAGGGTGGATGGGAATGTGAAGGTATGCATCCTTTATATCTAAGGAAACCAGGTAAGATTGGAGCAAGAATGGAAACAGTTTGTAGGGTGAGCATCCTGAAGGTGGTGACCTGGAGGAACAGACTGAATTGGGACAAGTCTAAAATTGGTCTCCAAGGACCATCTTTCCTGGGAACTAAGACTAGCCTGGAGTAGAACCCTTTTCCTTTTTCCAAGGGGGGAACCTCCTGTATGGTTCCTTATGTTTTCAAGTCTTGAATAACCAGAGAGAAAAGGTGGATCTGGTCCTTTTGGGATTGTGGAATCCCCATGAAGGGAGGAATTGTTTTCAAAGTCATGTAGTAACTGCTTTGGACAACTCTGTGGTAATGCTTGCCTATTTTGAAAGTAAATGCGAAAGTCGCTGGGAAAGATGTATTTCTGAGAAAGTTGCCAGGAAGTCGCAGACTACCTGGCTTGCCTGGAAAGGGGATCATTTTGTGCAGAGGATGTCCAAGACCTAGGAGGCGTCTGCCTCTGTGCACCCTTGTGTTGTTGGGAAGATGCATAGGTGGTCTTTCTTACAAAATTAGGTCTAGAAGGGTAGCCCCTATGGTATTTAAGAACAGGGGAAACAAAAATGTAAGTTCCTGAAGTTATTTTCCATTCTCTTGAGATCTGAACAGGGCTGCAGCATTAGAACCAAATAGGGCAGTGTTATCCAGTGGTGCATCCACAAGTTTTGCCTTGAAATCCTCAGGCAAAGGCTGTAATCTCAGCCAGAAATATCTCCTGAGGACAGAACTAGATGCTGCTGATCTTGCAGACACCTCAGCTGGGTCATAACTGCACTTTATAAACTGTCTGGTAAATTGGGGGGGAACTGTCAAGAGGGAAGAGAGCTGGGATTCTGCTGCAGATTCTGGGCGATCTGTCAGCAATTTAGAGGCCTGTGAAGGAAGGGCCAGAACATACTTAGATGTGTGTCTGATAATTAATGGCTCTAAAAGCCAGAGTAGAAGAGGTGTAGACCTTTTTCCCTATTCTCTCCATCATTTTACTGTCATTATCCAAGGCTAGGAGGTTGGTGGAGGGCAGTAATTTAGTGTTTTTCATCAGCAGCGAGAGAGATCACAGCTGGGTCTGCAAGAGGACATTTGTACAAGTAACTATTGTCTTCATGGACTTTATAGAACCTGATTTGGCCTTTTAGGAGTAGAAGGTTGTGAGTCAGGGTTTTTTGATGCTGCAAGAAAGGCATCTTGGAAAGCTGGAAAAACAGGTGGAATTTCTGAAAGAGCAGGAGGGTATCTGTAAAAGGTCATAGTGTACCCTCTTTTGCACTTCTGAGACCTAGGAGCTTTGCACCTAAAAAATTCCCTCATTCTGGAGATAGTTTATCCAAATCTAATATCTTCTTTAGGAGACTCGCCACCACTGGAATCCACTTCAGGACAGGTATAACCCAGAGGAGATTCAGTTTGGGTGGAGTAAGCCAGGGATTCATCTGAAGATGATTCATCATCTTCAGAAGCCTCTTGTTCAGCAGATGTACTCCTAGGTGGAGGGGAAATAGGAGATGTTGGAGTAGGTGGCTGCAAAGTGGAAGGCCTAATTGCCAGAAAGGCATTCAAAATACCTTGGGGAAAATTGTTCAGTCTGGGGAAGGCTCCTGAAAGGGAGACGCATGTTTCTGTTTGTATTTCCTCTTGAGAGGAAGGCCTACCCCTAGGCTGGGAGGAAAGGGCCAACATAGGCCTAGGCTCCATACCAGATGTTGGCAAAACCTCAATGGAAGTGGCAAGAGGGGTACTATGAGGAATGTTTGAAGGAGCAAGCTGTGGTACCCCCTTGCCACCCATAAAGGATGCCCACAACACCTCTATGGATGTGCTGAAGGAACCCTCCCTAGCAGCTTCTAAATCAGTACACACAAAAGGAGGATCAGACACTGTATGTACGTCCGGGCCTTCACTGGCCTTGAAAAGGACATCCAGGATCAGAGGTGCAGCCAAAGATTCAGGGCTTACCTTTTGCTTTTTCCTTCAGAGGCTCACCCGACAGACCTGGAGTACCTTCCATGCTTAGCGGCAGTCGCTTTAGTCTCTGGTTTTCAAGATGTATATTAAGGGCAGACAGACTGCGAAGTGTTTTAGGGAAGAACACCTGACAGATGGCAGACCTTGTAGTTGTGATCGTAATCCAGACAAAAAAAGACTGGTCATGGTTGTCTTCCACAGTGACACTTGCCCTTCTTGCATGACATTAACCTCTAAAAAAACACGCAGAAACAAAAGCGTAATAAAGATTTTCCCTAACAGGCCACTTACCTGAACTGAAGAAATCTTTTGGCTATCAGACCAACATGGAAGCTGTCGTTCGGACTGGTGGCAGAGAAGTTCTGAAGAAGGTATGTAAAGACTTCACTTTTATGGCCTAGGTCAGCTGTTCTATGTGTAAAGTCGTACATACCTTGCAGTAACAAGTCTTTTGTATACTGGCCTGAAGTTTGGGTTTTCTAGGTGTGGAGCTCCCTCATCTTATGAATACTGCAACATGGGAATAGAAAGACATTTTGGGAATTAAGGGAGTCAATGGATAAGTATATAGTAAACCGGGGAGCCAACTGTGCAGTAGAGCACCCCAGGTAATGCCCCACATGGAGGATCAGGGCAAAGCATCTGCTGCACTTGTTTAGGGGAGATGCAAAAAGATAGCAGCAAGGCTAGCCCCACTGACTGAAAATCATTTCCATCACTGTTATTGACAGACCACTTGTGAGTCAGTAAGATGGACCTGCTCAGTTTGTCTGCTACCAAGTTGGACTTCTCTGGAATGTGTTACTATTAGAAAGCAGTTGGAAGATATTCCCATTGCCACACTGAGGGCTTTGAGGGCTTCTAGACACAGGGGATAAGATCTGGTTCCCCCTTGTCTGTTGATGTACCAAACTGAAACTGTCTGGACTGCAATTATCCCAAGAGGGAGTGTGCCTTGGAATGCCTGCAACACAAAGCACCACTCTCATCTCCAGCCCACCCAATCTGGGAAGAGTCCGTGGTCACCATGTCCTTGGGCTGAGGGAGGATGAAAGGATGACCATGTAACACCTGTTGTGACTGCATCCACCAGGAAAGGTATTGTTTGCATACTACAGTTACTCATCTTCCTTGACATGGGTTGAGAATTAACCATTGTGTTGCTAGCATCCACTGTAGAATTCTCTTGTGGAATCTTGCTAAAGGGACTAAAATTATTGCCGCTGACACTGACCCCAGGGCTTGGAGGATTTATCAGGCTCAAATTCTGGTGCTTCAAATTACTTTCCTGACCTGCATCCTTATAGTGTGCACTCTTGATAGTGGAACAGAAGCTACCATAGATACTGTATTGAACACTGCTCCCATGAATTCTAATGTCTGGGTTGGTTGTAAATGAGACTTGTAATTTATGGTTATTCTGAGATACAAACAAGGCTGTAGCACTTGATCTCATGCTTCTATCAGTTGATGCCTGGTTGGGGTGGTGATGAGGCAGTAATCTAAACATGGAAACGCCTGGAATCCTTGCAGTCTCAATTGAGTTGCTACCACTGCCATGCACCTAGTGAACACCATGGGGGCTGTGGTGAGGCCAAAAGGCAGTGCTCTGAACTGATAGTGACTGGCTCCCAGCCAGAAGCATAAGTACTGTCTGGATCACCTGTTCATCTTTAAGTGATCGTATGCATCCTGACATTCTATTGAGCTCACCCAGTTGTCCTTGCCCAGAATGGGTAGAATGGACTGAACTCTAACCATCCAAAACTTGTAAAACAGACTTGTTCAATACACAGACATCCAAAATTGGTCTCCAGTCCCCGTTTTCTTTAGCACTAAAAAAAAATCTTGAGTAAGTTCTGGATTCTATCTGGTCTGGTGGGACCTCATGGATGACTTTTCTAGCAGCTTTTGGATTTCTAGTGCTGCTGCTTTCCTCTGATTGGGTGGTACACTGGGAAATTTTCTTGAGTGTGGAGGTGGTAGGGAAAATGGAATTATATAACCTCTGGAAATAATTCTCTGCATCCAACTGTCTCTTGTTACATCTAGTCAGGGTCTCTGGTGCAGAGATGAGGGACCCTCGACTGCCTCCAGAGGTAGACAATTGGGCCTCCATTCAGGAGCACTGAAAGGATCCATCAGAAAAGGAATCTATAGACCCTTGGTTATACGAACCTCTGCCACGGGGGCGTTGCCTCCCATTATCGCTCCCCCCCTCTGCCTATGTGGGAGACTGACTACCTTCACACACAGGTTCATAGGTTCATACTAGGCTATCTGCCCTAGGGCATTTATAAGCCTAACCAGAGTGTGTTTGGCTTTTGCCACCCATTTTAAATTAATTTTGATATGCCTTTTTTTGAGGTTAGTATACTGTGCCTCTGTCTAACAGTGACACAGAAGTGATAAATTAGTACTAAGCTAACTGCCCTTGCCAGCCATTTATCCCTTGTGAGACTCAAACCCTGTACCTTGTGTTTGTAAGGTAAACACCTTAACCATTAGGCCACCCTCCCAACCCTGCACCAGAGACCCTGACTAGATGTAACAAGAGACAGTTGGGTGCAGAGAATTATTTCCAGAGGTTATATAATTCCATTTTCCCTACCACCTCCACACTCAAGAAAATTTCCCAATGTACCACCAACATATCCTGTTAAGGATACTGAGATTTTCTGAACCACATTTTATGACCAACCTTTTAATTCCTGGAAAATGTCCTTTGATGGGTAAAAAACATGCCCACTGCAGACAGTGTCTTTCTGTCTCACACACATTTGGAGTGTGTGTCCTCTACTGTGTGGCCAAAGACATGCAGTCAAAGGGAGCAATGACAAAGGATGGCTTGATGGGCTCTACAAAAATCACACAGGTGCATTCAGGCATGCCACCTGATGGAAATACCTGAACCTGGAAGGCCTTGAGGTGTCCTTCTGCCATGTACAAGATGAGCCTCATGGATAAATTAGACAGGTTGTAGGGTAGCTGATTGAGCCACAGCAGTTTTGGTTCCAGAAAGATTTTTGATAGCGTTTTAATCAAATCTCTGAGGGCTCATAAAATTTGTCAAACAGTTCGGTGATCTGTGAGCAAGTCTATTACCCTAGACACTCTTAGGAGGGATGGACAGTGGAACTCTATTCTTAGTACCTTTTTTGTAGCTGTCAGCATGACCATAAGATCTACTGGCATCCTTTTACCCCAAAATATCTTGCCTACTGGTGGAGCCAGAATCTGGCCTGGTCTCTTTGGGATTGACTCAAAAGTATCAGGTTCCTTCCATGCCCACCTAGAAATCAAATCTGAGTTAATCGGCAGGCGGAGTAACCCAGGAGGTAGATGGGCCACTCCAAAAATAATGATTCCTCCAAAGAAGGGTCTTGGTAAGACCAGCCACCCTTCTGCTTAAGGATCTCAAGAAGGTCTCCAAATAAGACTTCTTCAGGTGGTGATTTTGGGGACCACCTCTCCTTCATTCAAATCAGTATCCTCAGTTACTGACTCTTGAGGAGAGTCCAAGTGCCTCCTTTTGCACTTTCTCTTCTTAGGGACTTCCTTAGTGCAGTGGCCTGAGGAAGTATCAGAAGCGGCTAAGATACCCTTTTGGGTAGTTTGGAAGCTTTGAGATGGGTGTCCCTGTGGGGTAAAATGTTGAGGATCATGGTGAAATATCATCTGAGAAGTAGAGGGTGGAGCTGAGGGGGAAGGACCCATCTGATCTGCCCGAGCAGAGAACACACTTCACAACCTCAAACGGAGATCACTCCGGAGAATGAAGACAATGGAGCCAAGAAAGCAAGTTTCTGGGTCACTGCCTCATTCTGCCCCATTAAAAATCCACCTGAGTTAAAGTCAGAGCCGAGCAGTCCAGTGCCAAAGCTCTGAGAACAGACTGCTCCAAAAACCATGGAGTCTACTCCATCCTCCTGGGTCAGACAGGAATGCTTTGGCTCAGAGTCATCCGGCTCAGAGGATGTCTGATCCGGTGCACACAGAGCACCATTCAGTTCTGAATACGGTGCTCTCTTTGGATCCAAAGCAGACTGACCTGGAATACTTGGATCCAAGGGCTCGAAAACCACAGGATAGATTAGAGAAGGAGCTATAATGGATGGAGTAGATCGGACTTTGACCCGAAGGGGTAGGAACCATGAGAATTCTTCTCTGAAATTGCACTCTGAAGAATTTCCTCCTCATCCTCTCCACAACTGCTTCTGAGAGACTCCTGGAGGAACGAGAAGATATCAGATATGGCAATTTGGAGTGCCTCTCAAAAGGGAGAGAGCACTCTGGATGGGACTGGATCCAGACTTAGAGTATGTAACCCTTGGTAAAGGTTATAGATCCAAGGGTGCAGGATCAGACACAGGCTTAAATGGATCCAATGAGGGTTCGACAGCAAGTAATTTCAGATCCAGCTTCTCTTTCTTTTTCCTAGGCTTTGATGAAGAGGCTAGAGACTCAGAAGACTTGGACCTCTTGATAGGGACTTTAGGGGATTGAACCCAAACAATGGCTTCAGAAAATAAAGATGGCAGTAATCCTTTTAAAATTAACTTATTCTTCCTGTCCACTAGTGCTCAGGGGTTGAACCCACGACAGATACTGCAGTCATAATGTAAATGTTCTGGACCTAAGATATATACACAAAGATCGTGGGCATCAGAATATGGGAACTTATGCCCACAGATCACATTTTTTAAGTCCTGCTTTTTCAGACATTAAGGAGAAAAATTATTGTAACAAGAACAGTTAAACAATTTTTTTTTTAACAGAAGGTAAAATCAGCAGTGGTATTAAAGAACTACAATTACATTGTAAATAAAGAGAAAATACCAACTGTGGTAATTGAAGAATACAGAGTGCAAGTGTGAAGGGAAGGAAAGACAGGTCTACTAATGATGGTAGGAAAGACTAGATGAAGTCGTCTAAGGAAAGGAATAGTAGAAAACCTACAATTAAAGATTAAAGCAACAGTTATGAGTTTTTAGAAAGGGAATGTAAAAAAAAAAGGACTTCCACTGTAATCTCGAGAGGTGAAGGCAACCACATTTAGACGCTAAAGTGGCAAACGAGATCTGAGAGTTGTTAGGAATGGCACATTATGGGGTAAGGAAGGAGCTAGTTTGTTGGAGGCCACAAGCTAGTATAATGGCAGAGTTGGATCCAAACCCATTAGTTGAGGAATAAATGAATTATCAGACCATATAATTTATATCTTGAAATGCTATATACAAATATTTTTAAAAAATTGTTTTACTTAGTTAATTTTAATGTCCTTCCAAATCATCAATGACAGTGGGACTCATGCCCATCACCCCCCCCCCCCAGTTTAACAAAGTCAAGAAAATTCCAGTCACAGTCTCTCTCCCCAAAAATCTGTATTTCACAAATATGATTAATGCTTTATAGTCTCATTTATTCAGTAATTTCAGTACTGTTGGTTGTCATCCTGTTCATATCCATCTCCTAGCCACAGACTCTGGTCCAATTCCAAAGTACTCCTGATTCTTGCAGTCAACTCCTGTGCTTTTTCTCAAGCATTTTCCTCTGGAACACTGGGAGAGATTCATTAGCAAAGTCTGTGCTGTTTTTTCTCTCGAGCATTTTCCTTCACTATCAAAGTCGCTCTATGAACTTTACTATAAGTAAAATGAGAAGGAGAGTCCCCTTCTGTTTGATGGCTCACTTCTGTGCAAACTTTTGTATTTCTTCTTTAGCCTGGTTTGCATTACAAAAGGACTGATCTTTCTGAAAAAAAAATGTTCTGAATATAGCTGTATACAGCAGATAATCTCGCACCCGTTTCTCAACATTCCCAGATTGCTGGGATAAATTTACTCTTTCCACCTTGTGCCACCTTGTGTACAGCTCAATTTTCTACACACTCAAATGTTTAATATTTTGCCCTTCTGCAACAGTTTTGACAGGATCAACTCTTTCTGCTGGTATGATTGCATCTTTACTAATATAGGTCATGGCTGCATTATCAAAGCCAGGTTTGGAGCATTCACATCATGTGTCCTTTCAATTAAATCCTGCTGTGGAATACCAGTCCAGTTACTTATGCTTTCATAAAATGAGTGCAATCTGTTTCTTCCAGTTTCTTTGGTACAGAAGAAAATCTCAGGTTGTGTGTGCTTTTGTCCTCTACCTCCAGCTTCTTCCATTTCCCAGCCTTTTATTTGAGTTGATGTACTCCTTCAATGTTTCATTTATTTTAATCATCTCCGAGCACATTTGACTTTTTTCCCCTCTAAATTACTGGAAGCCATCTCATGCCAAAGCTGGAGCTTGAATTGCTTTTTGCTGAACAGCTGCAGGATTCTTCCAAGTCAGTGTGTTCTCCACCTTTTCTAGTTTTCTTTCAGACTCAGTTTCTTTGTTGGCATCCAGGCAGTGTACTTGTTTGTCTGTGACAGAGGTTTGCTAGAATAGATTACTACTGCCCCCCCCCCCCTTTTTTTTTACACTGGGAGAGCTGAAATGAAGCAGTTGATCAGTATGCAGCCATCTTGAAAAGTCTCTTAATATCCCTTCTGGACTCCCTCTAGCTTTCTTTCAGTATGCGTCTTTGCTTACCCTCTCTGCCTGCTTCCCTGTACTGTACACCTCTTTCAGCCATCTTAAGTTTTATGTCCTGTACTCATTTATTTTTTGACCTATCATTAGCTCACATTTTTGCACATGGGATTGTGGTGTTACTTCAACAGGGAATCATCTAAGGCAAAGGTTTATTTATTGCATTTGTTTACCGGGATAAGTCCACTGGGCCTAAAAGAGACCATTTTCAGTGGAGGCCCGGGGAGAAAAGCTCCGAGATACAGAAAAAAATAAACTAATTAGTACAGAAGCAGAAACAGCGTTACAGATAGTAAATATAGTAACATATACAGAATATATACATAAAAGCAGGAATCTAGTTTGTTTGATTACAGCAATATATACAGGAAATATACATTAAAGCAGAATTCAATTAATTCAATCAGATTGGTATAAACAGAGATCAGTATTATTGTACCAGAATCAACAAGTGAAGATAAAAATAAATATGGAGAAAATATCAGTCACTAGTAGCAAAAGACATAGGAGTTTAGTAATCATATAAGGAGAGTGAAGAGATTAGGTTATAGAGCAGGAAGAGTTGAGATGATTTTTCAGCATTTGTTTGAAGGTGGTGGTGCTGCCTGTGTTTCTTATAGAAGGCGGAAGCGAGTTCCATAGTTTGGCAACGGTGAAGGCATAGAGGAGTTGACCAGCAGGTAAGGTGGGCTTATCTACTTTTAGAAGTAGATTTATCCCGCAAGGTGGCTAGCCCTGCAGCAGTAGTTTTTCCACATCACACACTTGTATGCACACACAGTTATGGCCAATTTAGAGCATCTAATCACCAACTTCATTGTCTTTGGAATGAGAGAGGAAATCAGACCACCCAGAGGAAACCCACGCGAACACAGGGAGGGCATGCAGAAGCCACACACAAGGCACTGCAACTGAGAATTGAACCAGGGAACCTCTTGTTGTGAGGCAACACTATCTGCTGCACCACTGTGTCACCTAATCTTCTTCATTAGCTCACATTTGAGGGCAACCACAATTGTGTTTTATTATTCTGTCTTTTCCTACAGCTGTGAGGGCAAACAATTGGGTTTCTTATTCTGTCTTTTCCTACAGCTCTGAGCACTTTACTCCAAACCATTTTACATAGCATATTTACTCCTCTACTTTGTTCCATGATCTCTAAATCTCAGTCTCTCTCACCTCAGCAGCGTCCACTCTTCTAAAAATCCTCCCTATAATCTTTATACCTGCATTCTTGTCACCAGCCAGAACACCACAATGAAAGTAATCACTGACTAACCGTTCCTTCACCCTGGATGCCCCTGACCCCCCCATGCACATAGTACTAATTAGCAGACCATTGTTTCACTCCCCCGCCCACCCTGAAAATTGAAACCTTCCAGTCTCCTCCTGGCAAAATCAGATCACCCAGAAATAGAGATGACTTTGTACTATCCTATTGTTTCTTAATTCGTTTCTCATATTCCTCCTCCGTAGGTGTGTATGAGGGCTCGCGGACTGCCCCAACTTACAAGCATTCCCAGTCCTGTAGTTTAACTGTCAGGGTGCTTTGTCCTAGGCTCAAAACTTGCCTACTCCCTTGCTCTTGAAGTACTTGTTCCTCCTCTTGACAACACATATGCTGCATTTATGCATACCACCTTCATTATTCCTGAATCTATATTCCAACATATCTGACCCTCCCACCTTTTCACTGGACCATTTATGTGATACCAGCACTATCTGACCTAATAGCACTATCTGTGGCTCCAACCTTTAAAAAAAAAAAAAAAACAAACCTTGCAATGCGTACTAATACTACTAGACATGCTCCAATTTATCCAGCTCTTCTGATGTCTCTGATGGTCAGTTTTCCCATCTTTCTATTACCCATATACTTGTGTCTCACTTTTGCCTGCTTCCCTGACACCCGCCTACTTACCTTTTAGTTTAATGGTACAACCCTGATGTCAATCCTTCCATTTCAAATATAAATATTACTGCCCTTCATGGGTTAAGATGGATCCATTGGATAAGGATGGCAATTACTCCAGGTCTTCATCCTTCTTAAAATCCCAAGCCATTTTTATTTATCCAATGTTGCAGTCAATAACTGCATGTCTTACTCCTCAATGTGCTAGGTGCTATCTCAGGTAATACTTTGGAGAACACTATCCTCAAGTCCTGCATCTTGGAATTATACTGTCATCTCCAGTCACCAATGCCATTACCATTTCAGCTGTCTCAGTTTGGCAGATCAGTGGCATCTGCATGCAACCAACCCTCCCTTATGCTTTACTATGTATGAAGTCAGGAGTCCAGTTTCACTTGAACCTAGTCTCCCATTTCCCTGACCAAGACTCTCACTACCTTAAGGAATGTTAATCACCAAAACCCTTTTTCTGTCCCAACCCTCCTTTTTCCTGCCCCATGCCACAAACTATAATGTGCAACATTTACCTCCACCAGTTTCACCATTCATACACACTGTCTGCATCCCTTCCTATGCTATAACAGATACTTTCTCACAACTCTATACTCTCCCAACAAGCTCAGATCCAGCTTCCTCCAATATCCAAATCTCCCAGAATTAGTCAGCTGTCCCACTTCCTAAATACAGCACCTGTTTTGTTTGCACATCCAAACTTTATAGCTTCTTCAATATGCTATGCCACTTAAGGATACCTGCTAAGCCCTATGGGAGAAGTTCTCAGTAACACCACTCATTGGTAATCTAGTAACATGGAACTCCAAAGTCAAGTTGTGAATACACCAAGAAAAATAAATCTCCAAGGAGCATTACTGAATGATGTTTTCTTTGACATGGATGATAAACACACATTAATAGTGTCATCACTAAGGATTACAAAGACAACTACACTGAATTTTACTTTATTACATTTGTTAACCAGATATGTCCGACTGGGTCAGAAGCCAGTTTTCAGCGGAGACCCAGGGAAAAAAGCTCCCCAATAATACATCCAACAAACATGCATAAACTATAGCAAACAGAACAGAATTATTTTACAGTATCAAGTAGTAGTACAATGCAAGGTCCCGTTTATAGTGGAGATCCAGGGAGAAAGCTCCACAGTAGTACACCACAACCAAGCAGTAGTAAATATAATACAATCAGAAGAACAGTACAATCACAGTACAGAATGAGCAAACAGTAAAGTGATTAAACTATAGTTTACGATAAGGAAGTTAGAAGATCAGGTAAGAAAGGTAAATAAAAGTGGAGAAAAAAATTAACCTGGGGAGTGACAGGAGCATAGCCAATGACTGGTAATGTGTTCCTTTAGGAGTGATTTGAACTAGTCATGTACTGGATTTTTTGTTATGGTCTCTAGAAGGGTATTTCAGAGTTTGGCTATTCTGTGTGACCAGAGGGAGTTCCCCATGATGGTTATGGCAGTTGGATACCTTCAGTAAAAGTTTGTTGGAAGATCTGAGATTAGTACTACGTTGAACTAAAGAGGAGATGGCAGGGCAGTTGCTGGTATGGTACATTATTTTATGGGCTAAGGTTAGATGACAGAAGAAAGGTTGGGGAACTCTAGCCAGTTTAATACTGAAAGAGCTGAGCAGAGGTGGGATGTGTGGGTGATTAGTGGCAAATTTAGCAATCATATTGTAACATGATTCTAGGTTGCTGAGGTCATATTTTCAAAGGTTAGTAAATATGAGAGCCATAGAGAAGGGTAGATAGGTGTGTGCGATTAGTGGTCATCATGGAATTGGGAATGGTTTGGTCCTGTATAGGGTACCTAGTTTGATGTGGGCTTCTTTGATAATTTGGGCAATATGAATATTAAATTTGAGGTGGTCATCTATGGTAACACCTAAAAGTTTAGTGTGGTTAGTGGGGACAATTTTGGTTCCGTTAGCAGAGAATTGATAGAGGGAGATGGGAAGTCTTGGGTTTTTGTTAGGATTTCAAATGAGTTGGTGTTGAGATAGGCAAGTTTCAATGTCCTGAAAAGAAGACTGCATTTTAAGTTGGAGTTCTTGCGGTGAGAAGGCTGAGCAGATAAGGGTAGCATCATCTGCATACTGTATTATGGAGGCATGTTAAGTTGTTGTATTGAGGTTGTTTGTGAATATGATGAAGAAAAATGGGCTGAGAATTGAACCTTGGGGTGCACCCAAGGAGGAGGGGAGTGGGGAGAAGTTTTCCCACTTTGTTGTCGATTGGAAAGAAAGCTATGGAGCCAAGTTAGTGAGGATAAACTAAGGCCATAAGAAGACAATTTTAGTAGAAGCTGGTGGGATATGGTGTCAAAGGCTTTAGACAGAAATATGGAAGAAACAAGCTGGCCTTCGTTCATGAGATGGTGGATGGTGTTAATGAAGATTAGGAGGGCTGTGCTTAGGTTTAAAACCATACTGAGAGTTGGAAAGGAGGTTATTGTTAAGAAAGTAGCTTATGAGCTGGTTGCGGATGCATTTTTCTAAAGTTTTTGCAAGGGGGAAAGGATGGCTATGGGACGATCGCTGGGTATAAGAGATTTTCCACAAGTGGGACATATTGTTCTGGAATAGAGCGGTTGATCAAGATTGAAATGGGGTATGCAATTGAAGGGATTGAAAGTTTTGGAAATTCATTAGGGAATTTGCAGCTGTGCAGCATGGTTTGAGTTTGGACAAGAGAGTTTTTATGTAATTAGTTTGTATGGATGAGAAGGGGCTGTGATTCTCTATGGCTGGGGTGGTAGAGTAAGTGGCTGAGTTGGTTGGCTGTCTAGAAGGGAGGTGATGCTGTTGATAAAGTGGGGGCTAAATTGAGATGAAATAGGGACTGAGTCATTTGAGGTAGCAGGAGGGGGGTAGAGGTACATCCTGGGTTGAGGAGCTGGTTGATGGAATGCCAGAATTTTTGAGGGTCTATATTGGCTTTTCTGCTGAGGATAGGGAAGTACACTTGTTTGCCTCTCTTTTTCTTGTTAAGTTTCTTAGTTGTTGATAGCTAAGGACGTCAGATTTGTCTTTGGATGTATGACAAGCTCACCAGGCTTTATATGTCTACGTCTCATTAGTAGTTTGGTGTCTTTGGTTAGCCATGGGTGGGGCTTTTTTTTTTTTTTTTTTTTTTTTTTTTTTTTAAGTACGAACTTTTGTGATAGGGGCTAGATTATTAAGAATTGTAAGAAAGGTTTTGTTGAAGTACTGAACAGCATCATCTAATTGTAGGTGTTTTAAGTGAGGACCAGTTAAATTGTTGGAGTACAAGGTTGAAAATAGTGGGGGAGAAATTTTTCTTGGAAATGATGCATTTGTAGAGGATGTTGCTTTGGGTAGTCACGTGTTTCCTGTAAAGAATGGTTGGACAGTGGTCACTGAGGGAGTCTTGTAGGCACCCGGCTAAGAAGCCTAAATTAGGTTTGTTAGTTAAGATCCAGTCTAATGTTGACTGCTTGTTGAAACGTTTGTCAATACGAGTCAGGCAGTTTATTATTTGGGAGAAGTTGGAGATTTATACATTTGGATGGGTTATTAGTAGTGGAGGAGTGCAAATACAAGTTGAAGTCACCAAGAACAGTTTCTTGGGTGAATTTAGTAGCTGCACAGGAAAGTAAATTTTCTATAGTGGAAAGGTTATTGCTGGGAGGGAGGCTGCGATTATTGCTTTGTTAGGGTTGATTTCAAGGGTGGTAGTTAATATATCAGAGTTGGTAGGTGGATAAGATAGCATGAAACTCGCTGGTCTTATTTATGATGCTACTGCACTGAGGATTAATAGGAGTAGATCGAAGTTAGATGCTTTTTGGAAGGGGGGTGTGAGTGATTGAGTACAGATGGTGGGTGTGGGGCATGAGGAAGATGGGTAGGTGTTGAGCAATATCATACAACTAGACAAGTACTGCTAACTCCCTCTCTTCAATAATGTAAAGTGGTTGCAGCATTAAACTACGCTGGAGGATAAGGTCCTTAACTGCATATCATAATGTTTGCTTCTGTGTGGCCATTTTCTTACTGCACCTACACTTTAATTAAAAGCAGTGATACTGTAAAACCTAAAACTCAAAATTTAAAATTTGAGTAAAGATAAAAATGATTAGGAAATAAACTGTTTAAAAACCACCATGAAGAAATCAGTGAAATATGCGAAATTATTTAATAAAACAAGGTAAAAAAATTAATATTCTCCCTCTAGCGCCTCAGCAAAATGCCTTTACAGAGTACACCACTGTCTCTTTACATCACTCTATTTATACATCCATTAATTAATCAATTACATAATTTACCAGAATTAAACTTCAACAGCATACATCTCCAATTATATTCCCTGTTCATCCCCCCAGGGTAAATGGTACCATACTTAGCCTTTAAGTTCTTTGGATCACTATTATGTACTTTAAAATGGGCTGCTACTGGATTAACATCTCTGCCCTCAACATCCCTTATATGTTCCCTTATTTTTGCTGTGAAACCTCTTACTTTCAACAATGTAATAGCTTTTACAAGGACAAGATATATAGCATATATTATTCTTTCACTGTGGCATCCATAGTCCATTAACCTGAAACCTTTTCCCATTAATATAGTCAAAAATATTTGCTACATATGGGCATTTACATTTAACACAGGAAATAGTACCTTTATGTTGCATTTCTTAGTTCATATCCATACTAGGTAACTGAAATTTACTGTGCACTAAAAAATCCTGTATACTTCTCCCCTTGGAAAAAGAAACTCGCAACTGACTAGTATCATATATATGTGTACATTTAACCAATATGTCCCAAAAATATTTCACGATATCAGTTTATCTGAAAAAAGTATACCTAGTAACAAACATGCTTTATCTGTTGTATCTTTAATTTTTCTATTACCACCGCTTATACCCATCTTTGTATAATGTCAAGATAATTTTATTGTTGCTTCTTCTATCCATTCAGCTTTATACCCTCTTTGTAAAAAAGCTTGCTTAGCTTGATCAATTGCTTTCCTTCTTCAGCATTATTACAAAGCCTTTTTATTCACATGAATTCTCCATAAGGAATAGATTAAAGTGTGTGTGGGGGGTGGCAACTTTCCCCATGTAGCATATTATTTTGGTCTTGAAACTTTCTATATATTTTTGTTTGAATATTTCCCTTAACTTTTCCTCTTAAAGTGATGTCCAAATACTGATCAACTTCTACCTGGAGCCCATCAAATTTTATGTTAAATCTATTTTGATGTAATTCTGAAACAAATTGTTCTACTTGTTCTCTGCCACCCCTACATACAAATAACAAATCTATATATAATATTGGACGACATTTCCTAAAATATTATATTTTATATATATATATATATATATATATATATATATATATATATATATATATATATATATATATATATATATAGTTCTTCATATAATCCCATGAAAATATTCGCATACATGGGGGCAAATGCTGCCCCCATTGCAGTTCCTTGTCGCTGTCTATACAATTTACCACTGAATTTGAAAATGTTCCAAACAAAATGTTACCAACTCAATAACAATGCGTGCCAGGAGAATACTTAAAAAAAAAAAAAAATGCAATACTGTCTCCAAGCCAAATGCTTGCTGTACATTTGTGCATAAACTCACATCTATTACTTTGAAAAACATATCCTTTTCCCATTTTACTACTTTTACTTTTTCTATTAGATGGAAAACATCCTTAATAAAAGAAGGTAAAGAAACCACCTTTTTATAAAAGTATTGATGTAAAAAAATGGATAAATTATTGGTAAAATACCCACATCCCAAAACTATTGGTCGGCCTGGTGGGTTACCTGAATTTTTGGGACACAATAAAAATGAGCCATGTAACTCTTTTACATTAAACTTTTACTGTATGTCTTCATACAAAAAGTATCTTAGCCTGTATCCTTTCTGAATGAGATTTTTATATTCTACTAATGCATTTTCATAAACTTCACTTTCCACCTTCTCATATACAATTTCATCTTGTAAATATGCATAGCACATGTCTTAATATTAGGGCTGTACCGAATATTGGCTTCGTATTCACTTCGGTTCCAAATAGGCCAGTATATTCGCATTCGGCTGAATAGTGGCACTCAGACCGAATACAAATAGTGGTCATGTGTCCACATATCTCCATATAGACTGTCCTGTACGTAAGCTCACTGGTGCAACCAGTCTGTAGCTGTAGCGGCAGCATGGTCCGTGTCAACTGGTGGGCTGTCCTTATTCCATAACACTGTACCAGTAAGATTTTACCTACCTTAACATGGAATCAATGGGATGCTGTGTAAAAAAAAAAAAAGCTGTGGTGGAATGTATTGAAGTGAGGTGGCTGGCATGTTAGATCTTTGATGCCTGTGCATGCTAGGCCATGGTTGCACCAGTGAGCTTACTGACATACAGGATAGTCATCAGCATACTACTGACACCGTTACCTTGTAGCTTATTTTTGTATGACCGTATTATAGCTGTAACTTAAGTGAAGTTTACATTTGGGTAGTTCACTGATGGATAAGCAAAGTCCAATTTGGAATTATTTCAAGATATGTGATTATGAAACGAAAGCAATGTGCCAGTTGTGCAAAGCAGTCATCTCTCGTGGAGGTGGATCAGCAGTCATTTACATCTCCACTAAATAATCATTTGTCCTATAAGCATCCTGAGGAATACAAAGAAGTCATTAAGAAGAAAGTAGCAACAGTAAGTGGGACGTTTGACACTCAGCAGACTGGCAAGGTTAAGCAAACAATGAGCAACATGATTGGCAAGAAAAAAACACGATCAATTCATAGCCCTGAGGCGAACAAAATACATTGTGCCATCGCAAAAATGATTGCCATTGACATCCAGGCACTCAACTGTTGATGATAGAGGCTTTAAAGAAATGATTGGTGTCCTTGAGCCTAGACACGTGCTACCAAGCCGCAAATACGTCACTGAAAAAAATCATACCAGAGATGAACAACACAGTGAGGGGCCATGTCCAGACTGCTATCAGTGAAACATGATTTCTCTGTCTAACCACAGACACATGGATGGCACAGACAACAAAATCTTTCATGAGCTTAACTGCACATTGGATTGATGACACATCTGCACGCTTATCTGCTGTCCTTCATGGTCAAAAATTTGATGGACAGCACACCGGGTCTCGAGTAGCTGATACTCTACTTGACATGATGAATCGCTGGAATACTGACAAAGAATGTGTCCACTTGGTCTTACGTGATGGAGGTGCCAACATGGTCAAAGCATTACGGGATGCAGATTTGCCCAGTGTCAGTTGTTTTACCTACACACTGCAGCTGGCTCTGAATGATGCAATTCTGACAGCCATCTGTTGTTGACTTGATAACATTGTCACGGAAGATGGTGGGACATTTTCGACACTTCAAGTGCTACCTTGTGCCTTCACGCCATCCAAGAACTCGGTGTACCAAAACGTCAGCTTCATCAGAACATTGTCACCAAGTGGAATTCAACATATCAGATGTTGGATCAGTTGTTGAAACAAGAGAGCTGCGTCTGTGTACGTTGCTGAATGTGATGACAAATCCAGCAAGGCACTGTCCCTGACAACAAACCAGTGGGCTTTAGCAGCAAGAATTGTTGCAGTTCTTAGGCCATTTGAACTACCGCATGAAATAAGCTGCAACAATTCTCGATTTTCAGTCATCCTACCATCTCAGTTCAGGCTGTCTTGTTGTATCTGCAGAAAGACATAGCTGATAATGGAAGAAAAAAAGACAGTCAACGAACTGATAACATCCTTAACAAGGATTTTTTCCAACTTGTATGAAAATGTCATTTGCACAGTTTCGGCCAGCTTGGATCCAAGCTGCATTTCTTGACACCTGTGTAGCAGATAAAAGCCAAAACAGACATTGTTACTGCAACATTACTGTGGCAGCCAACGTCAATTCAGCCATCTGAAGTTGTTTCTGAAGTGACTAAAGTGAATGAACTACCATCAACAAAAAAGAAAGACAGCAGCAGACAACTTTTGGTCATCTTGGGATCAGTTGCACCCAGTTCGGGCACTGAACAGTGATAATTCTGTCTCCATAGAAACAGAACTGAACAATTTTCTGACAGAACCCTGTGTTCTGAGATACTAACCCACTGAATTGGTGGAAAATGAACATGTCCAGATTTCCAACATCGTGTCATATGCCTAAGCGCAACCTTTCTGCACCACCTATGTGTGTGCCAAGTGAACGTCTTTTTAGTACGGCTGGTGATACCTTCAGTGAAACAAGAAACTGTCTTAATGCTGACAACATGGAACAATTGGTGTTTTTGAAAGCTAATGCAGTATTTCTGAGTTAAATGTACATCAGTAAAAAGTCTGACAGCTATTTGGTCAAGGCTCTGTTGTGGTTTTTTGGCGAGTTAAATGTATACATATGATTATGTATAATAACAATTTCTTACTTTTAGCCCTCGTCATAGTGCAGACAGAACAATTTGCAAAACTGACTTGCTGTTTATTTTGTTTAGAGCTTAGTTCATCTCATAACTTTACTAAAGCAACTATTCGTATTCGGCCGAATAGTTGGTACAACTATTCGTATTCGACCGAATACTGTTAACCCTCTATTCGGTACAGCCCTACTAAATAGTGTATAACTTAAGACTGACAATTTTCCACCTCTATCTGCTGGTTTAAATATTAACTATTTTGGGTAAGTTTCAATAAACTTTGCCATTCTGTTTTACTCAAGTTATACACCACATTATGTTGATTTTCATAAAACATTGACAACTCCTTTTCCACCGTAAATTGGATTAAACTAGAAAACAGTTGTATAACCTCATTTTTGAACGGTGGAATGAAAGCAGTTTTACAAACCATGTTGCTTCCATTAAACTTATAAGCATTAGCACCACTATCCGATTCACATGAATAAAAACTTTCATCTTGAGAACCAATATCTCTGTTACCACTTACATCACTAATAACTTTATCCTACTTACGACCTTTAAAATAATCTTTCAAATCCAGTTTTTAACAAATTTAAAAGCTTCACATTTTATTTCATGAGTCCTTGGTAACGTAGTGGGAATAAATTTTAAACCCTTGTTTAACACCAACAGTTCCTCATAACTAAAATTATGTCCCGATAAATCGACTACATAGTTATTACAAATGTCATTAGTACCACTTGCCACGTTTGAGAGTCTGAGTTGCACGATGACTCCAAGTGATAGTCCAACCCACTTGTCCTGATTCTATCTGGTACGTTTTCGGTTGTTCCCGTTATTTGCCTGTTGACCTCGAAGAGTCTTATTAAACTGTTCAGTATTATTAGGTTCTGGGTAGATGAGTGAAATCCTGTTCATTTTCCCCATCCGTTGAAGATGCCAAACTGCCTCTGGAAGCGGAGAACGACTGGTTAACTCCCTCCTTTTCCTGGCCTTGTTGAAACCTCACCCTCTGACGTCTGCGCTGTTGATTGGTCACTGTGATGAAGGCTTGGTTACGTTGGTAATTTCGCAGATCACGTATGAGTTTGCCTTTTTTATGTTCAATTAATTTTCTCATACGCTACAAGTTTGTCATTAACTCCAGAAAGATAATTGCTTAAAATCTCATTATTAGTTTGTTGCACAATGTTTCTACATAATGATCGGGTTTCTTCTTTTAACTTTACCATGTCTCTCTCAATTAAAATTTTAACCCATTCCATGCTATACTGGTGGGCGGCCACTATCCATCTAGCATGGAATTGTTTATCCTCTTCATCCCCTAAATCAAAAGGGGTCGACAGGCTCTTGACAGCTCTGAGCCCTCTAGGAGTGAAATTAAGTTCATTATATCTTTGTAAACTTTGCAGATTTCTGTTTCTCTAAAAATAAGCCTTTCTACCTGCTCACAAAGTTCGTAGTTCCAGTGCCATAGCTGTTTCTCACCCTCTACCAATGTGCGAGAAAGGATTATCTGAACATAGTCTTCTATCTTCTTCCCATTTATTATATGCCACAGATAAGGTCTCATTAAGATTGTTTTGACTATTTTCCGACACTGCCCCTTGTGCCGCTGGTATAATTTCTCCAGAGTTCACCAAGAAAGTATCGATGGTTCTCAGAGACATCCTGAGAGGTCTCTCTAAACATTCTAGGCAAGTTAACAAAAGATTCACTGGCCATTAAATCCAAATAACCACCAAGAACAGAAAATAGTGTAAAAACCACCACGAAGAAGCCAGTGAAATACTCGAACAACTGATTTAATAAAACAAGGTAAAAAATAAACAATATTTTCCCTCTAGCGCCTCGGCAAAATGCCTTTACAGAGTATACCATTGTCCCTTTACTTCACTCTATTTATACATCCACTAATTAATCAATTACATAATTTACCAGAATTAAACTTCTACAGCATACATCTACAATTGCATTCCCTGTTCATTCCTCCAGGGTAAAGGGTACCATACTTTAAAATAAAATGTTTTTTTCCCACAATTTAAGCTTGACATTATTAACACAAATATCATCTTGTATAACTTGTTCTAAAACTGTAGCCTTTAAGTTCTTTGGATCACTATTATGTACTTCAAAATGGGCTGCTACTGGATTAACATCTCTGCCCTTAACATCCCTTATATGTTCCCTTATTTTTGCTGTGAAACTTCTCTTACTTTCACCAATGTAATATCTTTTACAAGGACAACATATAGCATAAGCCACCCCCATAGTGCCTTTTTTAGGCAAGGCTCAAATTCTAAACCTACCACCCTAGAAAACAAAAATGGGAAGAAACTGAGGGTAATGCTGCTCAATGCCAGAAGTCTAAATCTCAAAATGCACGCACTCGAGGCCCTTCTCAGTATGGAGAAAATCGATGTCTGTGCTGTAACTGAAACCTGGTTCAAGGCTCCTGAGAGCACCCCGGCACTATTAGGTTTTACCTCATATCATGCGTTCTGGCCCCAAAACCCGGACCACACCACAAAAGAAGGGGGTGTATCCATATTCATAAAGGATACCCACACCTCCAGGTTGGTGGCAACGCACGAAGCTTCGGAAACCATCCAGGTGCAACTAACCATAGGCAAAACTGCTCTACAAATTGTAGCATGCTACAGGCCACCCTCTCAAACTCAGGAACCCCACACAGCCTTCCTGAAGACACTGGAGGGTATAAATGTATCTCCAAACACCATCATATTGGGTGACTTCAACTACCCGAATATAGACTGGGAACATTACTCAAGCCCTAACTTTCTAGCCCAACGGTTCCTGGAGTTCATAAATTCAAATGCCATGGAACAGCTAGTCACTGTTCCCACGAGAGGAGAAAATATACTAGATCTCATTGTCACAAACATGGGGACAAAATGCTCCACACCGGAAGTATATCCCTCATTGGTGAGATCTGATCATAAACTAATCTCACTGAAAATCCACATCCCGCCCCCACCCCAAACAAAAAAGACCATAGTGAAGAACTTCTCTAAAGCAAACTTCACACTACTCAAGACTGGTGTGGTATCCTTCAAGGCCCCTGAGCCAGAAGAAACCACAACCCAAGCTGGAAGCCCTTACAAATGCCTTCTATGAACACCTCCAGGACTGCATGGATCAGGCAATCCCAAATAAAACCAAGACTCTTTCCACAAAGGGCAAACGTCCAGTCTGGTGGACCCCAGCCATTAACAAACTTTACAATAAGAGGAGAAAGCTATTACATGATAGAACAAAATCCATAAAAGGAAGTCACCCCTGATCATTATTAGTAAAAAAATACGAGCACTCATAAAATCAACTAAGGCCAGTTTTGAGAGAAAAATTGCCATGGATTCAAAGGACAATCATAAGGCCTTTTTCAGCTATGTTAGGAACCTGGGTGGAAACTCCCAGATATGCTCAGAATTAGTCCAAAATGATACAAAAATCACTGAACCCACAGACATTGCCAACATACTGGCAGACAGGTTCAGTGCAAACTTCACCCCCCTCTCCCCCCCAAAGGAGAGATAACTATCCCAGCTGAGTGTAGCCTCCCGGACATCTCAAATGCGCAGGTGAAAACTGCTCTCTCTAAAGCTAAAAACACAGCATCAATGAGACCGGATGGTGTCCCCGGCTGTGTGCTACACGAGCTAAATGAGGAATTAAACCCGCACATAAGGCTGCTGTTTAATCTCAGCCTTACCACAGGATACGTGCCCAAGGAGTGGCGTACGGCAACTGTGGTCCCACTCCACAAAGGCGGTGCCTCTACGGACCCTGGTAATTACCGCCCAATAAGCTTAACAAGTCTAGTCTGCAAAGCTATGGAGAGGATCATAATGGAGCTCATAAACAAAGATATAGGGGACTTGCAGACATTGGACCCGACCCAGTTTGGCTTTGTCAAGGGAAGATCATGCCTTTTGAACTTGGTCGACTTCTTCGAAACAGTCACCAAGGCCACTGATGAGGAAAGGCAGTCCATACAGCCTACCTTGACCTTGCAAAGGCTTGACACAATACCCCACTCGGGTATTGTAGAAAAACTTACCAGCTTAAATGTAAACCCATATGTCACAAGATGGGTTGCAAACTGGCTTAAGGACAGAACCCACAGGGTTAGAGTTGCTGGCGCTGTGTCAGACTCCAAGCCGGTCACAAGTGGTGTCCCACAGGGCTCGGTCCTTGGCCCCTATTGTTTGGCATCTACTTCTCAGAAGTACAGGCCAACATGGGAGGACTTTGGCTGACAAAGTTTGCAGGCGACTGCAAACTGGGCGCCATAGTGGAAAGTGCATCGGACACGGATATCCTTCAGAAGGGACTCACGGAAACAGATAGCTGGTGCCAGAGCCATGGCCTGAAGTTAAACGCCAAAACATGTATAGTCATACCCTTCTGGAAAAACAAGGTAACCCCAAGCTACCATATAGGTGGCAATCCACTAAGCACAGAAGAGGTTATCAGGGACCTGGGGACCCAGGTTGACAGTGGCCTTTCTTTTGACACTCACATTGCTAAAGTGGTTAGAAAGATCTTCTACATTGCCCACCTGATCATGAAGGGATTCACATCCAGATCTAGTGAGGTCATTGTTCCCTGTACTCTTCACTTATCAGACCAATGATCGAATACAATGCCCCATTCGGGATGTATCTCACCCGACATCTGCAGCAATTGGAGAGACCCCAAAGTTCCTCACCAAAAGGATAAAGGGACTCCAAAATCTGTCATATGCTGCCAGATTGAAGAAACTCCAGCTCTATTCAGTCGCATACCGTCTGCTCAGAGGTGACATGTGCCTGACATACAAGGCCATGTCCAACCCGGAATTAATGGACATGCTCCACCTCAAAAAATCCAAATCCACCAAAACCACTAGAGCAAGCGACTTAAACCTTAGCAGGGATATAAATAGGACGTGCTGGAGGGATAGATTTATCACTCAGAGACTCCCTATGCTGTGGAATAAAATCCCGGTCCATGTGAGGCAGAGCACCTCGCTGACTCTGTTCAAGAGAAATCTAGACCTGTGGATGGGAGATCGTAGGTTTACCCCGGGAATCATATCTGTCTCACTGCTGGACAGAGGCACAACAAACTAATGGGCACAGTATTTTTTCATATAAGGGGTGGCGTAAGCCACAAAAATTTGGGCTAGGCTTATAAATGCCTTAGGGCAGATAGCCTAGTATAAACCTATGAACCTATATATTCTTTAACTGTGGCATCCATAGGTTCCATTAATCTGAAACCTTTTCCCATTAATGTAGTCAAAATTATTTGCTACATATGGGCAGCATTTACATTTACCACAGGGAATAGTACCTTTATGTTGTATTTCTTGGTTCATACCCATACTATAATTGAAATTTACTGTGCACTAAAAAATCCTGTATACTTTTCCCCTTAGAAAAAGAAACTTGCAACTGACTGCTATCATATATATGTGCACATTTAATATGTCCCAAAAATATTTAACTATCAGTTTATCTGGAAAAAAAAGTATACCTAGTAACAAAAAACATGCCTCCCTTCTTATCTGTTGCATCTTTAATTTTTGTATTACCACCTCTTATACCCATCTTTGTATAAAGTCTAGATAATTTTATCATTGCTTCTTCTATCCGTTCAACTTTATACCCTCTTTGTAAAAAAGCTTGCTTAGCTTGATCAATTTCTTGCTTTCCTTCAGCATTATTACAAAGCCTTTTTATTCGTATGAATTCTCCATAAGGAATAGAGTTGTGTGCGTGTGGGGGGGGGGGGGGGCAGGGTGGCAACTTTCCACATGTAGTATATTATTTTGGTATTGAAACTTTATATTTTTGTTTGAATATTTCCCTTAACTTTTCCTCTTAAAGTGATGTCCAACTACTGAACTTCTCCAGTTTTTGTTATCCAAGAAATCATTTACTAAGGGGGAAATCCTGAAAACAATCTTTAAATGTTTAAACACTTAGCAGCTTTGAAGTATACTGGGTTTACCAATATTTTACTAAGCCTAACAACTAAGGTGAGAAAAGACGAGAGTGGCCCCACTCTAAACTGCTAAGTATTCTCCACCAGAACACCCTCTGCTATTAACAGGAAACTGATGCAAAAAACTGCCCTGCTGATTGGGACTTTAATGAGATCTGCTGCTTAAATCTCTGGCCCAAACATCTCACCCCAGGGTCAAGCCCATTCTTCAAGCAATTAGAAATGCTAGCCTGGCTCTGTGGCACATGGTGATGGAGCCTTGAGTGCGAGTCAGGTGACTAAGACTTGATTAGCAGCCCCAACATTGAAGTAGCCAGGTAGGGAGGGAGTAGAGTGAGGGGGTACATGGCCTGTTCACCTCTTCCCAAGGGAACTTCGTGTACTCAAGGGTATACACTGGATGGTGCGATTTCCTTGGTGGAGATGAAGGAAACCTGTTCTGCTACATGAGGTGGGGCAGAGCAGCTCTGAAGGAAATGTCCCATTGTAGAAGCAAGGGAACATCTTCTGTGGACAGCCATTTACATACCCCTCCCTATATCTTGCCAGATAAATGTGGTTAGTTTGAGGAGGAAAAAAAGAATTCCTGAAACTACCCTTGATGACTGTGGTCTCTTCAAGTTAACCCTCACAGCAGTGACAGGAAATAAGTGGGTGGACTGACAAACAAGTTGTGATGACTAAATCTGCATAGGCAGAGAGGAACAAAAAAGAATAAAAAGTGATGAAAATTTTACTGAAAAGTGATATTAAAAATATGTATTACTGTATACAGCTTTTACATTTTATTAAAATGGCTCAAGTGAAAAATATGTTCTTATAACGTAGTTCTAAAGCATTGTGTGTACTTAGCTGTTGATCAGTCATTGACAGAAAAGGATGTAGTATTCTACAGCAAAAAAGAGGGTGCAGTTCCTCTGCAGAGAGCCAAATCAAGCTGATGTCAGTGCAAGATAAATGCATGTGAAATGTAACAGCCTGACAAAATCCAATGTTTAGCATCAGCTAAATTCATCACGTTTTCTAATGATCCTAACTTTAAACATTTTGTAGTGACTTGAATGAGAACATTTAAGGTTGATGCACAATGCAGAAAACCAGGAAATGGCAAATCAGGAATGTCAACAGCTAGTAAAATTCTGCACATACCTGAGAGACTTTAGTACCATACAGGACAGGGCTGATGTGCTCTGTTGCCAAATCAGCACATGCTGACATGCATGCAGTGGCTAACAGAAGAACTACTAATGCCCTCCAACGAGACCACAGAGCAACTGCACTGTGATGATGTCCAGGAACTAAAAACAAAAGCAAAATGTTTTTATTAGAAGGTGCCAGCAGAAAAGACTAAGCTAAAAGTTCATCTACTACATGTACATTAAAAATAAAATTTACTTTAAATACAAGCACCATTCATTAAATGGCCCAAGTTCTGTAGACTAAAGACCCTGGCATACAAAACTGTGTGACCAGATAGACTGCAGAAATACAGCCCATCTAAAGGGCTGAAAAGTACATGTCACAGAATGTCAAATACATTTCTTCATCACTGGCTTCAATGAATATCACTTAATCAGTCTGAGGAAATTAAGTGTGCAATGAAATAAATCCACATTTATAAAACTGCAAGGAGAGAGGAATTCCTCCAAATTAAGCATTTTCTGAAAGGTAAAATTTCTCAAGGGGAAACCATGCCATATATGGCAGTTCTGGGTCACCTGTATTTACCATTCTTAGTGTGATAAAGCTGACATTTAATTTCTCTGGTAACCACTGAAGAAATATATTCAGGGCCTACAATTATTTTGAAAAAACATTAATGTATGCAACAAGGGAAGCTGCGGTGGTGCAGCGGTAGCATTGTTGCCTCACAGCAAGAGATTCTCCCATTCGATTATCAGCTGGAGCGCCTTCTGTGTGGAGTCTGCATTTCCTCCCCGCAGTAGAGTGGCATTCGAAAGACATGTGTAGAATGGGCGTGCCTTCGCTGAAGGTTGGGCGTCGAGCTAGCACCTCAGCACCCGTAAAAAACTACTGCCAATCGTTAGCAGACCGGAGTTCTGCTGTGGCAACCCCTAACTGGGAAAAGCCAAAAGAACAACAACTAATGTATGCAACAAGACGACTTGGGGTAAAGAAATTGACATTGATTTCCCCCTCAGCTGGTGACCAACTTTGTTAACACAAGTCTATCAAATATTCATAACTTGTACCTTAAACATGTACTGTATTCACTGTTGTATATAAACATTCTGTAAAGAACCTCAACTGTCGGCATACCCCGTTTTATTTTGCATCCCTGGACTGAACCTAGATATGATCCACATGGATCAGCCATTCTACCCAAATATAAACACAACAGATACAAATGAAATAAAGGAAAATATTTAGTCAAGAATCTAGTATAATTTCATGAAAGTGTTTATGATTTGTACAACTGCTCTACTTGCTTCTTCTACCACACTGACTGCAAAACATAATGCAAAATACATGAGGATCTTGTATCCCAGCTTAGAGGGGTCACACTCCTTTAGTTCCATTTGTTCCAACAACACTTGTCAAAGTACAGTATAGGGAATTTGAAATCTGCCAGCTTGCTACACTCCCAAAAACATGTTCCCAAAATACCTTGCTCTTTCCCAGTCATCTCCAGCATTTGTCATCTGAGGACATTCTTCAAAATATATTTTTTACTTATATTTTACATTTGTTAACCAGGACAGTCCAACTGGGCATAGATCCCTTTTTTTAGCGGAGGCCCTGGGAGAAAAGCTCCACAAAGGTAAGTAAAGAAAATGCTTTAAGCCAAGTTATTAAAGTTCAGTACAGAAGAAAAGCAGCTGATTACTCGAAAATACAGTAAAAATTAACAGAGTAAGTAAAATAAGCATAGAATGCACAAACATACTACGGTGTCATGTCAAAATATACAAAACAGCTGTAGGGCATTCCATTCATAGGTTCATAGATGTGTTCTAGGCTAATGACCCCAGAGCCTTTACAAGCCTAGCCTGTAGAAGTGCCCCGGCATCATGCCGCCAGACATTAGTTCCCAGTGCCTCTATCAAGTACAGCCACTGGAGTGATGCCCAGGGTGAACTTTCTATTTCCCATCCACTCAAGATTTCTCTAGAAGAGGGCCAGTGAGGTGCTCTGCTTGACATGTATGAGAAGTCTATTCCAGAGCATGGGCAGTCTCTGGGTTATGAACCTCTCCCCTCCAGCATATTCTGTTGATTGTGGTAATGAGGTTGAGGTCTCTGGAGCGTGTGGTGCAGAGAGATTGGGATTTCTTCAGATGTAGCATTTCTAACAGAGTTGGGTCAGACATGGCTTTGTAAATCAAGCAGAGATCGCCTCTTAGTAGACGATAGGAGACAGAGAATAGCTGGAGTTTTGTGGTTACATTTATATACAATGGTTAGTACAATAAATACAGTAAACAAGTGTTTTAATTACAGAACAAAGAAAAGAGCTGTTGTCTATTTGCACAGTAAGCTTAGCATAGGTTTAACATCAATACAACAGCAAAGGAAAATATACAATACAGCTCCTGGCGGGGGGGCTGTATTCAGTTATTTCAATAGGAGTATTTTTTACTGTACTGCAAGACTGAGTTTCTACGTTTGTAAACTGATTTTAGAAGAATGATAGAGACAGTGAATGTTCATGCACAATGGAATCTAATTGCCCTATCTTGGTGGCATTGTACAGTCTCATAGTTCTACCGTAGCTGTGGGAGAAGTTTATATTGTGCAATGATGGGTGGCAGTAAAGGGTTGTTAGTAAAAGTACAGTTGTAGTGCCAATATGTAGGGAGAGTAATGTAGTTCCATTATGGGGGAGCTACGCAGGGTCTGAGCAATTGTATATCCAGGACCTGTTTAAATGGGACGGGAAGAGTTTTTGTTTTTTATTAAGCTGTTTTTGTTTTCTGTGGTCCTGATATCTATGGGATGGCATTCCATGGTTTTGCAACAGCAGTAGAGTCACGTATCCGCAGAGCTATTTTTGCTTTTGGTCAACCAGTGCTTTGTTGAAGGATCATAGAAGACATTTGTTAGAATACATATTTAATAGGTCATGTAGTGCAGGAGTTTTATCTGGATTATATAGGACTTGGTGGGCTACTGTAAGTTGGTTATATGTCAGTAAGTTTGATAATTCTAGCCAGGATAGTTGCTTGAGAGCTAGGCAGTGATGTGTTCTGAAGGGTGAGTCAGTAGTGAACTTTGCTGTTTTATTGTAGCAAATGTTTAGCTTTGTTAAGTCTGATCTGTTTAGGCTGAGGAGTATGGGGGCAGCATAGAGAAGAGTGGAAACTAGGTGGGTTCTTGCATTGATAGCTTTACTGTTATTAGTGAGGTACCTTTTGCATCTATATAGGATTTTTTTATGGACTTTTTTTATTGCATGCGAGATATGCATATCAAATTTCATGTTGTGATCTATGACAACTCCCAGTAGTTTGGTGTGTTTTGACAGGGGTGGTGTTAGCCAAGTATATTGTGAATGGGGGGTATAGGGTCTATGGCTTTTGTGGGATGGAATATCATTGCTTCTTTTTTGGGGGGGGTTAAGTATTAGCTGACAGTTGGCTAACCAGGTTTCAACAGCGGAGAAGGATTCTTGTGTCAATTTCTGGAGTTGGAGTGATGGGGTGGAACAGATTAAAGCGGAGTTATCCACTTACTGGACTAGAGTGGCATTCCTGGTACCTTTGTGAAGCTGGCTGGTAAATAAGGTGAAGAGGAGCGGACCAAAGATTAATCCCTCTGGGACCCCTAAGGTTACAGGCAGTTGGGGGGGGATAAGTAATTTTACCATTTTACTGCCTATTGGTGGTTAGATAGTTCTGAAATCAGGCCAGAGTGGAGTGGCTTACATTATGTTCAGAGAGTGCAGTTAGGAGAGTGGCATGGTTTGTATCAAAGGCTTTAGGGAACTCTAGGAAGACAGTAGAGACAATGTTGTCATTGTTGTGGTGTTGACATACACTGAGTATGATTTGGGATGATATTTGAACAATAGACTTTAGATATTTAGTATTCAGACATATCTGGACGGCGCAGTGGTGCAGAGGTAGCATTGTTGCCTCAGAGCAAGAGGTTCTCCGGTTCTGTGCGGAGTCTGCATGTCTTCCATGCATTCATGTGGGTTTCCTACCACGTTACAAAGACATGTCTAGAGCTTTTCTCCCCAGGCCTCCACTGAAAATTGGCTTTGTTCCAAGTTGGACTTTCCCGGTTAACAAATGTTAAATAGATATTTTTCTATAATCGTGTTGTATTTTGTGGAAATGCAGGTATTAAGACTGGTATGGGGGTACTGTGAATGAGGCAAGGTCGCAGCTGTTCCACATTGTGTAGAAGGGGCTCTGTTTTGCCATTTCTGAGTGTTGATTGGCTCCGTATACCAGCATATGAACCAATCTCAAAATGGAGCCACTTCTACTCAATGTGGAACAGCCTGCTGTAGAAGTGGCTCTGCTATGAGGATTTTTATTGGCTCGTATACTTTTAGTTTATACCTGTAAACACATTTTCCACATTAACTGAAAGCAGCTATTCTGATACAGTTACTCCCACATACATGCTATAGTTTTTTTTTTTTAATTTTTCCATCTTGTACCTGCGGTGGTGGTGCTGCGGTAGCATTGTCGCCTCACAGTAAGACGCTGTCCGGTTCGATTCTCAGCTAGAGCGTCTTCTGCGTGGAGATATGTGTGAATGGGCTTACCTTCGTTGAAGGTTGTGCGTCAGGCCTGGCAAGCCGGTATATAAAAATCAACGGCCAATCATTAGCGGATCAGAGTTCCGCTATGGCGACCCCTAACCGGGAAAAGCCGAAAGACACAAATATTTCCATCTTGTACCATACATGCACATACTAATGACTAGCAGGCTGATCTTGTATGAAAATGCAAAAAATAAAGGACAAGTTGACCATATGCTGAAGTAAAACTAGATATTTCATAAACACTTAAACATTTCACACTTAATGGCACTTCAGATATTAAAAAAAGAATTTAACCAGCATTAAAACCATCACATGACTCAAATTAGTGACATAAGCTATACATTTTTAATACTGGTTTAAAGAAAAAAATTCTGGTTTTACTTCGGCACATGTCAACAAGCCCTTCAATTTCTGTTACTGTCCTGCATTGGGACGGTTTGCCTGTATCCTTGTATTTTGTCTTGTATGTAAGCTGCATGTCTATCAAAACCCATGTCACACACTTCCATGTAAGCAGTCAAAAGACGTGTGTACACACAGCATACATTCATTTAGCAGACTGATATATTACCAATGTATACCATGTCGAAAGCAGTGTGGCAAACCTCCAAGACAAGGGATTACAAGAGTTGCGAATTGCAAAATATCACCCCCCTCTTTTTTGACCCATGGCAGCACTCGTTTAGGTGGCTAAGCAGTTGGAAATGTCGAAGGTTTAGACAGTGTTGTGCATGATTGAGCAATGTGCGCTCAATCAAATGAATGTAATCCCACACACAAACACACGTGTGAGATATATATACACACGTGTGTATATACACACATATGTGCATATATATATATATATATATATATATATATACATATATATATATACACACACACACACATATATATACAAACACATATGTGCATATATATATATATATATATATATATATATATATATACACACAAATATATATGTGTGGTATATATATATATATATATATATATGTATATATATATATATATGGGCATATATGTGTGTATATATATATATATATATATATATATA